>NC_073392.1:31072355-31182355 GCF_028641065.1 Leucoraja erinaceus
CCGTGATGGTAAGTCCTGCAGGCTCCCGCGATTAAGCTCATGGCCGATCTCCAGCAAAAGCCGCCAACTCCACGATGTCAGGCTGCAGTGCGGACGGAGATACGATACGGAAAAAATCGCATCTCGGTCGAGGGAAGAGATTCGAAAAAGTTTCCTCCAACTCCACCCCCTCCCCCACCCCCCACATAAAAAGAACTAAAGAACATTAAAAAGCCTACATTTGACATATACAAAACAGGAAAGGACAGACAGACTGTTGGCGAGGCAGCCTTTGCAGGCACCACTCGGTGGAAAAGATTCCATCGAGAATTAGGCCCATCGTGTCTTCTCCGCCATTCAACCGTGGCTCAACTTTCTTTCCCTCTCAACCCCATTCTCCTGCCTTCTCTCCATAACCTTTGACACCCTTACTAATCAAGAACCTGTCAATCTCCGTCTCCACAACCATCTGTGGCAGTGAATTCCACAGATTTACCACACTCTGGCTAAAGAATTTCCTCCACATCTCCTTTCTAAAGGTGCAACCAATCCACCAACGTGCTCATCTTTGGGATATGGGAGGAAACTGGAACACCTGGAAGAAAGTACAGCAGTAGTAAAGAAAATGAGAATGTGCCAACTCCACACAGATAACACCATAGATCGAGACTGAACCCTGGACACCAGCCACATGAAGCAAGAGTTCTGCTAGCTATGCAACTTTAGACTTTAAAGATATAGCCTGGAAACAAGCCCTTCTGCCTATCGAGTCCGTGCAGACTAGTACTCACCCCATACACTAGCACAATCCTACACACTAGGGACAATTTAATATTCTTACCAAAGCCAATTATTCTACAAACAGTTGTGTTCAAGAAGGAACTGCAGATGCTGGAAGATCGAAGGTACACAAAATTGCTGGAGAAACTCAGCGGGTGCAGCAGCATCTATGGAGCGAAGGAAATAGGCATTCTACAAACATGCATGTCTTTGGAGAGTGGGAGGAAATCGGAGTTCCCGGAGAAAACTCACGCGGCCACAGAGAGAGTGTACAAACTCCATACAGACAGCACCCGTGGTCAGGATGGAACTTGGGCCTCTGCTGCTGTAAGGCAACAACTCTACCACTGCGCTACTGTGCCGACATTTAAAAAAAAAATCTGAAAGTTGTTTCAGAGACGCCTGATTTGTTCTCTTCCTCCCCTCCCATGTAAAATCCTTGCAGAATTCTGGGTTATGATTCTAAAGGTGTTCATCATCCTCCAGTCCTTCATCCAAATGGACACTGGTGGACTACACAACCATGATGGGCATCAGAGCACAGACTGATTCTCCCTTCGAGTGAGCAAGCGGGGTCATTCTTCAGGAGGGGTTACTGAGAAACCACCACGCACAGGAACATTCATCTATTTTCATTTCTATTTATCTATTTTCATTTCCCTAAACGGGGAATGCGGAAGCCAACTGTCCAATCCTGATCTGACTGGGCCTGAACCTGATCAAGCTAAAAATCTGAGCATGTTGATAAAATTAAACCAGCTCTCAGAGAATTTTCAGCAAGAGATAATTCCTGGCATGGATGGCTATTGTTTTTGTGTTTTTTTGTTTTAAAGTGCCTCTCTTGAGGGGCCATTTCAGACAGATGGTGAGGAAGATAGACACAAAATGCTGGAGTAACTCAGCATGTTAGGCAGCATCTCCAGAGAAAAGAAATAGGTGACGTTTTGGGTCGAGACCTTTCTTCAGACTTATGTTCTCAGAAGGGTCTCGACCTAATACATTACCTATTTTTTTTCTCCAGAGATACTGCCTGACCCAATGATTTACTCCAGCATTTACTCTAGCATTTAGATTAGCGATGGGGCGTGGAAACAGGCCCTTCGGCCCGTCGAGTCAGTGCAGACCAGCGATTCCCGCACACTTACACTATCCTACACACACAGGGGACAATTTTACAATTATACCAAGCCAAGTATCCTACAGACCGGCATGTCTATGGAGTTTGAGAGGAAACCGGAGCTCCCGGAGAAAACCCACGAGGGCCATGGGGAGAACATGCAAACTCCACACAGACTGCACCCTTGGTCAGAATCTAACCCGGATATCTTGCGCTGTATGGCAGCAACTCTGTGCCACCGTACTGCCGGTACCTCCGGTGTCAACCAATATCTGCAGTTCCTTCCAACTTAAATATTAAGGAAGCTCCATTTCAAAATTAACATGTTCAGAGATAAACATAGCCAGGCCTTTGGGGGTTTATGTAACTCGTGCTGAAGTGTGCTGTGTCTGACATGTAACTGTATGCTGGCTGGATGAGATCCCAGTATGAAAGCCCTCTTCGTTCCTCTGTAATATGAGCCTAACCAAGGGAAATAGGTAATCTCAATAGAGAGAATATAAAGAACACAAAGTGACAGATTTTATATGTTTTCACTGACCGGCTGGTCCACTCAAATCCAAAGCAGCTGTTCTGCCCATTGTGAGCCAGTTCATCACATATTGCTTGATATGCTCACACCTCACCTTTTGTTTCCAAAATTAAATGTATTCAATTATTGCAATAGTATTTACTCAATGAACTATAACAAAACAGGGGCAGCATGGTGACACAACGGTAGAGATGCTATGTACTCAGATTCCAATGTGTGATTCCATTCTCCTTCTCCATTGAATCATAAACCTATGTGTATTCAAGTCTTCAATGAGGAAGCCAGAAGAGCAAGTGCGAGGTGTTGCACTTTGGAAAGTCAAATGTAAGGAGAAGGTATACGGTTGATAGCAAGACCCTGAACTGCATTATTGTGTCACAGGAACGTGGGTCCCAGCACTTAGCACCCTGTTTGTGTACAGTTTGCACATTCTCCCTGTTACCCCGTTGGTTTCCTCTGGGTGCTTCCCTTTCCTCCCTCATCCCAAAGGCGCGCAGGCTTGTAGGTTAATTGTCTTCTGTAAGTTGTCCCCAGTGTGTTGGATGCGAAAGTGAGATGCGTGGATGTGCGGGATATCGATGGTCAGTGTGGATTCAGTGGGCCGAAGGGCCTGTTTCCACGCTGCATATCTAAACTCAGACTCTAAAACATGGGTGCAACATTGCACTTTTATTTCTCCTCACGTTCTTCAGTAGTGAAGTTCCTTACCCCAGCCCCAAAATCATCGCAAATGGTGATAACATTCCAGCCCGTTCCCACCGCTAACTTGCCAGTATGGTATGTACTCATTTAATTCCTCAAAGATAACCAAATATAATAAAATGTCGAGGAAGAGATAAGAAAATGCTTATGTATCTCATTAATTCCACAATGCAGCAACATTGTAAACTACCCTCGTGCCTAGGAGTCATTAACTCATATATTAGATCATTCCAGGCATTTCTCTCCTTTGTATAAAGAATTATTTTGTCTCCGAATGTGAAGGAAGGAACTGCAGTTGCTGGTTTACACCAAAGATTGACACAAAATGCTGGAGTAACTCAGCGGGTCAAGCAGCATCTCTGGAGAAAAGGAATAGATGATGTTTTGGGTCGAGACCCTTATTCAGACTGAGATTCAAGGGAGAGGAACAAATTAATGAAAGATATGCAAAAGGGCAAATCAAAGCCCGCAAACATGATCAAGGAAAGGTGGAGCCCACAATGGCCCTTTGTTGGAAAAGGTGATAACGAGTGAAAAAAACGAGTGAAACTAAGCAGGACAACAGTGAAACTCGTAGCACGACTAGGGCACGGAGGGACGGAGAGAGATGGAACGCAAGAGTTACTTGAAGTTAGAGAAATCAATATATCATACTGTTGGGTTGTAAGGTGCCCACGCTAAATATAAGGTGCTGTTCCTCCAATTTGCAGTTGGCCTCACTCTGACAGTGGAGGAGGCCCAGGCCAGAAAGGTCAGTATGGGAATGGGATGGAGAATTAACTATATTTGGCAATCGGCAGATTGCATCAGCCAAGGCGGACTGAGCGAAGATGTGTCAGTGAAATGATCGGCCAGTCTGCGCGGGTCAGTCAGTCAGTCTGCTCTCAGCTCTGTTCTAAGTTTACTTGAAGGAGGATGGCTTTCCTCCGGGATATATGGATTCCTCACACATCCAAACGACTTGCGGGTTTGTGGGTTAATTGGCCACTGTAAATTCCCTAATGTGTTGGGAAAGTGTGATATCAAAGAACTAGTGTGAAGGGGTGATGGATGGTCTGTGTGGAGTCGGTGGGCTGGAGGGCCTGTTTCCACGTTGTATCTCCTAAATACTTTTAAACATAGTCACTGCTGCATTGCGGGAAAGGGAGCTATTAACTTGTGCACAGCAGACTCCCCGAACAAAAATGTAACACAGCAGAGAATCCTTTCTAGTAAAAGTGATAAAGGACTAAAAGATTGGCCAGGGATTACTCCAAAAGTGACAGAGGGATCTTTTATTTCTGTCTCAGAGAGCAGTGGGACCTATTTGCTGAGCCGGATCCAATGAAGTTCAATCAACAAACACCTTCCTTAAAAGGAGAGGCATCTATTTTGGTGAATTTTAATCCCACTTGAATGACAGGGATAATGTTGGTCAACAATAAGCATCTATCTTTACTCTGTTGTCCTGCTGGGCGATACGGGCAGAATTGAAGGCTTGCAGTCAAAGTATTTGGCTTGTGGGAGAATATCATGTTGGATTATCTTCTGTCAGGCTCTTCTGCTTCCTCTTGGAGCTCTCTCGATGACAAATCACTGTAGCCATGTATCTTTTATGATTGTTTTATAATGACAAGTGGTTTAATAAAAAAAAGGCCTGACGCTTATTATTGACGTCTCCAAATGTTGCTGAGGGGCTGACAAAGGAAGGTTATTCCCTTCTTCATGTTGTGCCAGAGTGTAAATAGATTTCAGGTGATGTGCCTCCATCTTACTGGATGTATTCCTCATGTTTGGCAAGTGCAAGTGTCATTTCCTCCTCCACCGCCATCTGTTTTTCTCTCCTCTGCAAGTCATTTGTATCGTAACACTATATTATGTGCACCGCACCTCCAGAAATGGCAGTGGCTGAAATACGCTCTTCGCTATTTGCTGCAGTTCGCCTCCCTCCATGTTAAAGCCCCTGGTATTTCTTGCACCTCTAATTATCAGGCAATCGTTTCTCACAACTATGCGTACAAGAGACAGATACAAAATGCTGGAGTAACTCAGCGGGTCAGGCAGCATCTCTGGAGAAGAGGATAAAGTGACGTTTCAGGTCGAGACCTTTTTTCAGACAAGAGTGCAGAGAAGAGGCACGGTGGTGCAGCGGCAGTGTTGCTGGCTAAAGGGCCTGTCCCACTTGGGCATCATTTGCGCATAATTTATGCGACATCATTTACGCGTCACGCCGGACAATGCATGCGTCTTGCCGCGCATGTGATGTGGTGACGTAGGCAGTGAAGCGCGTTCACGCTCGGTGCCCCAGGATTATGGGATGTACAAAATCTTCACGCGCCATCTGCGTGACGCGCAAATGACGCCCAAGTGGGACAGGCCCTTTACAGAGCCAGAGTCCTGGGTTCAACCCTGACTATGGGTGCTGTCTGTGTGAAGTTGAGACGTTCTCCCGCAGACCACTTGGGTTTTCTCCGGGTGTCTGCTTTCCTCCCACATTCAAAGACATCCAGGTTTGCAAGTTAATTCGCTTCGGTAAAATTGGTTTAAAAAAATGTCCCTAGTGTCAAGAGAGAGTCAAGAATGTTTTCTTGTCATATGTCCCAGCTGGAACAATGAAATTCGTACTTGCAGCAGCGGCACCACAGAATATGTAAACATAATACACTGTAAACAATGTAATAAACGGGAGAGAAAAAAAAAGTTCAGTGTGTATAGGATGGTGCTAGTGTACAGGGTGATCTCTGCTCGGCGCGGACTCAGTGGGTCTATGGGGGTGTTTCCAAGCTGTATCTCTAAATTAAAGTAATGTAAAATAAAAATAAAGTAAAAGTTAATGATTTATGAGGATGTTGCCAGGACTTGTGTGCCTGAGCTGTCAGGTGATGTTGGGCAGGCTAGGACTTTATTTCAGAATGTAAGGAAGGGTCTCGACCTAAAATGTGACTTATCCATGTTCTCCAGAGATGCTGCCTGACCTATTGAGTTACTCCAACCCCTGTGTCACTTTATTTCTTGGGGCACAGAAGGATGAGGGGTGATCTTATAGAGGTGCTTAAGGTCACGAGGGGAATAGAGTGGGTAAACGCACTGTATTTTACCCAAAGTGGGGGCATCAAGAACTAGAGGACAAAGGCTTAGGGTGAGAGGGGAAAGATTCAATAGGAACCTGTGGGGCAACTTTTTCTCTGAGGGCGGTGGGTATATGGAGCTGCCACATGGAAGTACTATAACAGCATTTAATACACATTTGGACAGATACATGGATTGGAAAGGTTTAGATGGATATAGTCCAAACGCAGACAGGTGGGACTAGTGTAGATGGAACATCTTGGTCAGCATGGCAAGTTGGGCCGAAGGGCCTGTTTCTGTGCTGTATGACTCTATGACTCCATAATCCCTGTTATTGCACTGTTGTATGTAGGAGCAGCGGAAATATCAAACTACAAAGTGTCCCTTGCTACCATTGTTTATTATCACCCACACTTTTACCTATTGCAGTCGAATACTAACTTACTGGGTCAGGGCTTCAGTCCCACAGCCCAATGCAAAGATGTGTGTGTAAATGTGTCGTCGTCACTTCGTCGTCGGGACCTCCTCCGTGGGTGAACCGACGTCCCTCTCCTCTCCTCTCCTCGCCCGGCCATCTTTGTGTCCCGGGTGCGCCTCCTGCATTATGTGGGAGAACTTGAAGGCACAGGAAGCACTACCCCAGTTCACCCTCCGACAGGGTCTTGCTCCTCGCGTACATCCCTCCAGCATCTCCGTCATGGTTCCACCGTTAGCCGAGTCTTCGGGTCGGGTCCTCCGGCAGACTCCCGGTTCTGTGGCCGCGACCCTTCGGTGAGGGCTAATGCTTGTTAATGTATAGCCCACTTGCCCGACTACACGTTGAATTATTGCACATTAATATATCTCATGTCTTCCACTACTGCACTCTATAACTTCATTATCCCATATAATTACACTTTGACAAAGTACACTCCCAACGTGAATACTTTCAGTTGTATCCTGTTTTATACAGCTCTTCCATGAATAGAGCAAATTTAAATCCTTTTGTTCAATTGATTTTCTTTCTTGCAGTAAAAGCGATTCATTACTACGAGCTAATCAGCCAATGATTGCTGTTGGTAGTAGAAAGCTTCTATTCGAACATCACTGCCCACGTATTGAATTGCAATACTCCGAGCACGTTATATCCCTTTTAGTCTAGTTTTTCTTTTAGTTTTAGTTTAGTTTATTATCACGTGTGCTGAGGTACAATGTTTTGCGTGCTAACCAGTCAGCGGAAAGACTATACTTGATTCCAATCGAGCTTTCCACAGTGTACATGATATAAGGAATAACATTTAATGCAAGATAAATTCCAGTAAAGTCCGATTAAAGATAATCAGAGGGCCTCCAAGGAGGTGGATAGTATCTCAGGATCACTCTCTACTTATTGATAGGATGGTATAGTTGCCTGATAACAAGTGGGAAAAAACTGTCCCTGAATCAGGAGATGCGCATTTTAACACATCAGTTCTTCTTGCTGAAAGAGAGGGGAGAAGAGGGAGTGACTGAGACTGGTCCTGGTTTATGCTGGTGGCCTTGCTGGGGCCGCATGAAGGATAAATGGAGTAATTGACAAGGAGGTTGGTTTGTGTGATGATTTGGGCTGCGTCCACAAGTCTCTGCAACTTCCTGCGGTCTTGGTTGAAGTTTTGAAATTTAGGCTTTTATTTATTGTCGCGTGCACTGAGGTGCAGTGAAAAACGTTGTCTTGCGTGCCATCCAATTGGATTGGAAGAATACAATCCAGTCAATCTCAAGTGTAATAAAGGGCACAATGCAGAATGCAGAATATAGTTCTCAACATTGTAGCCATATCAATTTCATAGACCTAGACTCCTGGGCCTGGTGGTGCGCGGGCGATCGCTGGTCATCACGGGGTCAGTGGGCCGAATGGGCTGTTTCCACACTGTACCTCTAACATCTAACATACAGGCAGAGGAGATTAGTTTAGCTTGCATGTTGTTTGCTCGGGCATTGTGTGTCTGATCCTGTTCTATGTTCTATATGAAACAAGTGTCCACTCGTGGAATCTAAAAGGTGGCAATGCCAACTCATCACCACCAAAGCAAGATCAGTGCAAACAGAACACACTGACGCAGGATTTATAGCGGGCACATTACAAGAGCAGCATAGTAGCACAGCAATAGATTTGCTGCTTCACAGCGCCAGAGACCCAGGTTTGATCCTGACTATGGCTGCTGTCTGTGTGGAGTTTGTACGTTCTCCCTGTGACCATGTGGGTTTTCTCCAGGTGCTCCGGTCTCCTTCTACATTCCAAAGGCGTAGGTTAATTGGCTTCTGTAAAAATTGTGTTGGATAGAACTAGTGTTAATGGATGGCTGAAGTGGTCTCGGTCGGCCTAAGGACCTGTTTCCATGCTCTCTATCTAAATTGAACTAAAGTAAATGAAACTAAACTACATTCAAGTAAACTAAGCTAAGAGGGCACAGGCAGTGAACTGGCATGTTGCCCTGTCTCCACCTTGGTACCCTTCCTCAATGCTGTGCGTGGCATTTGTAAATGTATCTCTTTTTTCAAACAATTGTGTTGTACCCACGGCACTCCACCGTTCTGCATCCTCTCCTTTCACACCCAGCACTATCCGCTTGAGTAATTTGTGTCAAAATCCAGTCATGTAAAAGCCTTTAAATGAAGTTAAGTCACAGCTGATTTAAGGCAATTACAGATGGTTACTGGCAAAGCCTGCCTCTCTCTGTATTCTGGAGGCGGTTTCCCCCAACAGTTAATGAGATCTGTCCCACCTCATCAATTGCCGCCGCTGGGCATAATCTACATTTGGTTACCCGGGCGTGAATGACTGTGTTCATTAAACTGGGATGACAATGTGCTCTTCCCTCTTCCCTTTGTGGCAGAACACTTCAATGACAGCAGTTGGAGTGCGTGAAATGCATTCAAAGTGAGCTGCCAACATCCCCGAGTGGCTTTGCTTGAGTGCAGGCAGCTAAGAAAGTGAGCTGCCACTCTCTTCACTGTGGAATAGGAGAAGGAAAATTCAATGATTGCAGATGGTAAATACCAGGGGACTGAAGATCACTGGACGGATCATCCAGAGAGGTTAGAGGTTAGACACAAAATGCTGGAGTAACTCAGTGAGACAGGCAGCACCTCTGGAGAGAAGGAATGGGTGACTTTTCAGGTCGAGACACTTCTTCAGACAGTTTAACTGGATCACTTGGCCCTATTCCCCAGTCCAGTGCTATCTGATCAACATATTCATTATTCCTATTTAGTAGTGCTATCCTACACCCGAGGGCCAATTTACAATTTGACCGAAGCCAATTAACTTACAAACCTGTACGTTTTTGGAGTGTGGGATGAACCTGGACCACCCGGAGAAAACTCACAGGGAGAACGTACAAACTCTGTACAGACAGCACCCATAGTCAGGATCGAACCTGGGTCTCTGCCGCTGAAAGGCAGCAACTCTACTGCTGTGCTACTGTGCTATTGTGCCACCCCCTGCAGCACTGTGCTGCCCCATGAATCCCCACATTCACCCGCCCCACATTCTCAATAGTCAGGCTGTACCTCTCAACGATGCACCAGGGACATTTGACAGCAGTCAACTCATCTACCAACATGCAAACTCCACGAGGGAAAAAGGGTAACCGGAGAGAGATGGGGCCTCTCAGGAATCAAAGTGGTCAACCCTAAGTGGAGCCAGGAGAAGGGCAAAGATAGTGCGGTCGAGGAGGTGCTGAAGATATATCCGAGGACACTGTGGGAAGCTAGAGAAGAAATTGCAGGTGCCCTGGGTGAGATTTATGAGTCATCATTAAATACAGGTGAGGTGCCGGAGGACTGGAGGGTGGGAAAAATGTGCATCTATTTATGAAGGGCTGCAGGGAAAAGCCTGGGAACCACAGGCCAGCGAGTCTAACATCTGTGGTCGGAAAGTTACTAGAGAGTATTCTGAAGGATAAGTTGTACATGCGTTTAGATGGACAGGAGCTGATTAGGGACAGTCAGCATGGTTTTGAGCAGGCTTGGACTTTATTCCTTGGAGCGCAGGAGAATGAGGGGTGATCATACGGAGGTGTATAAGATCATGAGAGGAATAGATAGGGTAAATGCACAGAGTCTTTTATATTTGTAAGACATGGCCTCCTACCTACAACACCGCGCTGACTACCCCAAATCAGCTGTTACAGGAGTCATGAGTTTTTTGAAGATGTGAGCAAAAGGTTGATGAGGGAAGAGCTGTAGACATTATATATATGGATTTCAGCAAAGCATTGGACAAGGTTCCACGTGGTAGGCTGCTCTGGAAAGTTCGATCGCAAGGAATCTAAGGAAGCTAGCTGACTGGATAGAAAAATGGCTTCATGGAAGGATGCAGCAGGTGATGCTGGAAGGTTGTCTTTTGGATTTGGACCAGTGGAGTGCCTCAGGATTCGGTGCTGGTCCCATTGCTGTTTGTCATCTATTTCAATGATTTGGATGAGAATGTACATGGCATTATTAGTACATTTGCAGATGACACTAAAAGTAGGCGATATTGTAGATAGTGATGATGGTTGTTACTCCAGCACTTTGTGTCTATCTTCACTCCGATCTAACCTGTCTTGGCTTGGTGGCACAGAGGGAACGCCCAGGTTAGATTCTTCTCTCTGGCACTGTCTAGATGTACTGTGCATGTTCTCCCAGTGACTATATGGGTGTTCCTCTCACAAGTTAATGGCGTGTACGTTGGCAGCTTATTTGGCAATGTAAAATTGCCTCTGGTGTCGTAGGGGCGGAATAGGTGGGTATAACACAATAGGCTATATAGAAAATTAGTAGGAGAATGAGTCTTTGATCCGGCACAGAATCGATGGGCTGAATGGCCCCCTTCTAAGTCTGCGACCTTGAGCTATAAATGGAAATAAAGCGAAGATCAAGGAAAAAGCTGGGAACTGGGAAACTTGGGAAACAAAAGTAGTGGCCGACCCAGTAGTAGTAACATTTAAGAAAGAACTGCAGATGCTGGAAAAATCGAAGGTAGATAAAAAAAGCTGGAGAAACTCAGCAGGTGAGGCAGCATCTATGGAGCGAAGGAATAGGCGACGTTTCGGGTCGAGACCCGAAACGTCGCCTATTTCTTTGCTGCATAGATGCTGCCTCACCCGCTGAGTTTCTCCAGCTTTTTTGTCGACCCCAAGTAACGCATTGTTTTCCACAAAAAAATAAACCAAATGCTTCTTATAATTGACTTTTTGCTCTAAATGCTTCATTAGCAAAGGGCAAAAAAAAAACTTTGCTGGAATCGCTGAAATCTGATCCAGCAATGAGTTCAGTCTTGGAAAGAACTCACGTGTTTTTGATTAGTTAGCACTAGTAATGTTCAAAAACGCTGTAAGTACATGATACCTGGAGCCAGGACCAGTGAACGCAGTGTGGATTTGTTCCACAGCGGGCTTGAGTTGGCTCGACAGCGAGGTGAATTTGTGGTGAAAATTGTTTCATGCCGTGCTGGTCTTAATGACTTGCCACCTTCGTGACAATGGGTAGGAGCACCAACGTGTCTCTTGTTTCCTCTTCCTGGAGGCTCTCTTGTTCAACATGTGCCAACCTCACACCTGCAGAGTCTGCTTGCTTGGCAGTGAACTCACAACATTTTGTTCTGCCAAGTTACAGAGAAGCAAAAAAAAAATAGACAATGCCAAGTGGCACGTTTGATCCATCCCCACGTTCCTTGTGATGGGATGAGGGAAGAAATATTCAGCGCAGGCCTTAACAAAGGGAAAATAAACGCAGATGAATTGTCGAGGGGTGGTCTAAGTGCTTCTTCAGTTATGCTGTGCAGAGGAAAGGAGGAAGCATTATTTACGCATATTGGCCGGCACGGTGGCGCAGCGGTAGAGTTGCTGCTTTACAGCAACAGAGACTCGGGTTCGATCCTGGCTACAGGTGCTGTCTGAACATAGTTTAGACTTTAAGTTCAAGTTCAAGTTCAAATTCATGTTTATTGCCACATGCACCGATTAAGGTACAGTGGAATTTGACTTACCATGCAGCCATACAATCAAAAAGAGCACAATACGCAGTTGAATACAACATGAACATCCACCACAGTGAAATCGACATTCTTTACTGTGGAGGAAAGCACCAAAGTTCAGTCAGTCCTCCTCCTTTGTACATCCGTGGTCGCGGCCATGAACTCTCCGCAGTCGCCGCTACGGACAGCCCGATGTCCAGGCCCTCTCGTCGGGATGCCCGAAACTCCGACGTCGTGATGGACGGACACTCTGCGGCTTGGAGGTCCCGAATCGGCCACTTCCTACCTGGAGACCGGGGCTTCAACATGTCATAGGCTGCAGGCCAGCAGTCGGAGCTCTTCTCTGGCGATCCCAGGCAAGGGATCCCAGACTCCATGCCGCGCCCGCGGCTAGAAGCTCCGTAGACCACATTTGTGCATTCTCCCAGTGACCGTGTGGGATTTCTCCGGGTGTTCCAGTTTCCTCTCACACTCTTGCATGTGTAAGTTACTTGGCTTTGGTAAAATTGTCCCTTGTGTGTAGGATAGTGTTAGTGTGTGGAATGATCGCTGGTCGGCGCTGACTCAGTGGGCTGAAGGGCCTGTTTCTGCGCTGTATCTCTAAAGTCGAAAGTCTAGAGACACAAGAGACTGCAGATCCTGGAATCTTGAGCAAAGCACTAAGTGCTGGAAGAACACATCAGGCCAAGCAGCAACTGGAGAGGGAATGGACACAAATGTTTTAGGTTGGATCCAAATCTTCAGCCTTAGGTATCCCGAAGCCTTTCATGGCCAATGAAAACCTTTGAAGTGTAACCCACTGTTAGCAAACATAAACGCTAAAGTGCACACAGCAAGATCCCGCAAACATGATGTTTGGTGGGCAAGTATTGTCTGGGATGCTGGTGAGATCACATGAATACCACCATGGAATGCATTGAACGGGTGGTTCGACTGCCCCGACCACGGGAGACTACAGAGGAAGAAGATTGGACTATTTTGCCTTCCATCACAGTGAGGAAAGTGGGGAATCCACTGTGGTGGATGTTAATATTAACTTTTATGTAGTTGTGTGTCTTGTTGCTTTTTTTTCGTAATGGCTGTATGGTAATTCACATATCACTGTACCTGAACTGGTACACGTGACAATAAATGAAACCTTTGAAACCTTTGAACCCTCTGCCTCAGAGGGCGGTGGATGCCGGTTCTCTGGATACTTTCAAGAGAGAGCTAGATAGGGCGCTTAAAGATAGCGGAGTCAGGGGATATGGAGAGAAGGCAGGAACAGGGTACTGATTGGGGATGATCAGCCATGATCACATTGAATGGCAGTGCTGGCTCGAAGGGCCGAATGGCCTACTCCTGCACCTATTGTCTATTGTCTATTGTCTAACCCATCTAAGAAGAAGATTGGGGGCTCAGTCTCAAGAGTCAAGAATCAAAAATGTTTAATTGTTCTATGTTTTGTCAACAGAACAATGAAATTCTTCCTTGTAACAGCTTAACAAACTTGTAAACACAATACCTATTTTAGGTTACATATAATAAGCTAAAATTCAATAAATTAATAACCACAAAATCATGAGTAATAGGTCGGGTAGACGCACAGCGTCTTGCCTAGATTAGGGGAATTGAGGACCAGAGGACATAGGTTTAAGGTTAGGGGAAAAGATTTACAAGGAACCTTGAAGGGTGACTTTCTCTACACAAAGGGTGGTGGGTGTATGGAACAAGCTGCAGGAAGAGGTTGTTGTGGCAAGTAATTTCACAAAGTTTAAGAAACATTTAGACAGGTACATGGATAGGACTGGATTAGAGGGATATGGGCCAAATGCAGGCAGGTGGGGCTAGTGTAGATGGGACATGTTGGTTGGTGTGGGTGACTTAGGCCGAAGACCCTCGGACTATCTTTGATCGGACTTTACTGGACTTTTCTTGCCGTAAACATTATTCATATTATGCCCTTCATCATGTATCTGTACTGAGGATGGCTTGATTGTAATCATGTACAGTCTTTCCGCTGACTGATTAGCATGCAACAAAAAGCTATTTACTGTACCTCGGTACATGTGACAATAAACCAAATTCAACTCAACTTCATGAGCACCTGGTGACCCCAGTGGAATAATTATGGTGACATTTTCATTGTCCATCATTGGTACCCAAATTACTGATAGAAGTTCCAGGTAATATCCGTCACTATACATTTGTCAGTCGGTACATTTCTGAAACAAAACAGTAAATTTCAAAATTACTGCTGTTTATTACTATAAATATGTGTGACCAAAAGAAATGAGAATATTTTGTTCTTTTCTCCAGAATATTAGTTTAGAGATACAGTATGGAAACAGGCCCTTCAGCCCACTGAGTCCATGCCGACCATTGATCACCCAGTCACGCCAGTTCTATGTTATAACACTTTCTCATCCACTCGCTGCACACTAAAGGCGATATACAGAGGCCAATTAACCTACAAACCCGCACAACTTTGGCATGTGGGAGGAACTGGAGCACCCGGAGCAAACTCCACGTAGACAGGGGGCTTTAACATCGGGAGCCCCAGTTCACCTCGATGTTGCAGTTGGACTGCTGGACCGCGGGAGAAGAACAAAGGGAAGAGATAAGACTTGTTCCTTCCATCACAGTGAGGAGGTGTTGGAGATTCACTGTGATGGATGTTCGGGTGAATTGTGTTCAGTGTGTGTCTTGTTTTTTTGTTGTAATTGTTAAGACTGTAGAAAATGCAATTTTGTTCAAACCAAGCTGTTTGAATGACAATAAAATGCATTCTCTTCTATTCTATTCTATTCTATTCCATTCCATTCTATTCTATTCTATACTATCCAAGGTCAGCATTGAACCTGGGTCTCTGGCACTTTGGGAGAGTAGCTCTTCCAGCTGCACCACTGTGCAGTTCTATGGATATGTTGAATCCTATCTGGGGTTTGGGGATGACTTGTCTTGTTAGGAGTCCTCATCATTGACATTATTCCATTGCCAGCAGACAGTTTGACTACAGTTGTATCAACCTCTTGACATACAGATGGCAAGCAGATTTCCAACAAGATTTATGGGCAGTGTATGTGTCTCCAGCTCCTTAGCAAAGGTAATTGGAGAACAGGCCCATTAATTCAACCAGATCAGACTCTTCTAGTCTGGCAAGAGTCTCGACCCAAAACGTCAGCCATTCCTTCACTCCAGAGATGCTGCCTGTCCCACTGAGTTACTCCAGTTTTTTGTGTCTATCTTTGGTTTAAACTAGCATCTGCAGTTCCTTCCAACACAGGGCCATTGGCCCATGGTCATCACATCCCATCCACACCCTAAACTTGAGGACGCATTGCTGGATGTTGAGACACAAATAGTTTTTTGTTGGTTTTCTGATGGGAATGAGGCAAACCTTTAACATTTCCACTGAACTTCAAGGCTGTCCAGGAATAGCCTGCTCGGAGAATTCTGGCAGGACGATGCCAAGTTGCTGCCAGTGTCCATGGCTGATTTTAGTGTTCGAATTCAAGATTTCTTTTTGTAAAAGCGGAGTAAATTTGAAATATTTATAGTGAAATATGCAGCAGTGGGATTCTTCCACATATAGATCTGGGAATTAGTACTGTGGGCATTCACCCAACCCATTCTTCCACTGCAAACTGTACTGGAAACAAAAGATCATTTTTCTTTCCTTATACGGTGTCACAATTAACGTGAGAATTTTCTAAGCTGCCGAGTGGAAAATCTGCCTGATTTTTTACTCCATGGACACTTAGAAGCAGAATCAAAATCTTTTGCTTCGTTCCAATATTCCTCTTCAAATCCATCCTTTAACTGATCAGATACAGCCAGTCTCACTAATACTGGGACATTTTGGGCTTCCCATCAAAAACTAGCCACCTCGTTCCTTGCTAGCCACCTGATTTCCAAGAGAGTAGGAGTGGTCATTTCGTATATTTCAGATATGATATGATATGCCATTTATTGTCACTATACATGTACAGTGAAACTGAAAGCTGCTCGTACTCAGTGCATACATACAATTTAGCACAAAAAACAAGATACAGAAAAAAAACACAGAAGGGAGAAGGGGGGAGGGGGAGGGGATAGGTGCACAATTCTGCGGCGCTACATACATATATACATATATACAGATGGAAGTCCGGGTGTTGGGCAGTGAAGTCAGTGCATGTGTGAATTTGAATTAAGAGTAGTTATAATTCTCGGAAAGCAACTATTTCTGAGTCTATTTGTCCTGGATTTGATGCACCTATAGCGCCTTCCAGAGGGCAGCAGGTCGAACAGTCCAAACGCAGGATGGGAGCTGTCTTTGATGATCTTCTTTGCCCTGCTAAGGCAGCGGGAGGTGTAGATATCCATCAGGGAGGGGAGAGGGCAACCAATGATCTTCTGCGCTGTCCTAGTTACCCTCTGAAGCCTCTCCCTGTCTGCCATGGTGCAGCTGCCATACCATGCTGTAATGCAGTATGTCAGCAGGCTCTCGATGGACGAGCGGTAGAAGGTCAGCAGCAGGTTAGGGTCCAGGTTGTGCTTCCTGAGGATCCTCAGGAAGTGCAGCCGCTG
Organism: Leucoraja erinaceus; assembly: GCF_028641065.1. Classification (NCBI taxonomy): domain Eukaryota; kingdom Metazoa; phylum Chordata; class Chondrichthyes; order Rajiformes; family Rajidae; genus Leucoraja; species Leucoraja erinaceus. The sequence continues at coordinate 31,089,045 of NC_073392.1, forward strand.
CTGAGCCTTCTTGATGACCGATGTCATGTTGTCTGTCCAGGAGATATCAGCAGCGATATGGACGCCGAGAAACCGGAAGGTGTTGACCCTCTCCACACACTCGCCGTTGATGTGTAGGGGGACTAAGTCGGTGCTGTGCCTCCTGAAGTCGACAATGAGCTCTTTTGTTTTCCTGGTGTTCAGAGCCAGATTGTTTTCTGAGCACCAGGTTGTCAACTTCAGGACTTCCTCTCTGTAGGCTGCCTCGTCTCCCTTTGAAATAAGTCCGACTACAGTAGTGTCGTCAGCAAATTTGACGATGCGGTTGTTGTTGTGGGCCGGACTACAGTCGTAGGTGTAGAGACAGTATAAGAGGGGGCTTAGCACACAGCCCTGTGGGGAACCAGTACTCAACCTATGAGTGGAGGAGAGGTGGGGGCCGAGTCTCACAGTCTGGGGCCGGTTGGTGAGGAAATCTTTTATCCAGGCACATGTGAGAGTGGGGAGGCCGAGAGTGACCAGTTTACCAATGAGAATGTCCGGAATGATTGTATTAAAAGCTGAGCTATAATCCACAAAGAGCATCCGGACGTAGCTCTGCCCCTGCTCCAGATGGCTCAGCACAGAGTGGAGAGCTACGGTAATGGCGTCTTCCGTGGATCTGTTTTGGCGATAGGCGAATTGGTGGGGGTCGAAGTCTGGTGGTAGATAATCCTTCATGTGCTGGAGGACCAATCTCTCGAAGCACTTCGTGATTACCGGAGTGAGGGCCACAGGACGGTAATCATTAAGGCTGGTGATGGGAGACTTCTTCGGCACTGGGACGATTGTGGCTGATTTTAAGCAGGACGGAATAACTGCCTGGTCCAGGGAGAGGTTGAAAATTCTGGTGAAGATGGCAGTGAGCTGGTGGGCGCACGCTTTGAGCACCTTACCAGAGATACAGCATGACAATAGGCCCTTCGTCCCGACCATCCATTCCCTGTTCACGCCAGTTCAATGTTATCTCACATTCCCATCCACTCCCGACAGACTAGAGGCAATTTTACAGAGGACAATTAACCTCCAAACATGCACATCTTTGTCATGGAGCATCCTGAGGAGGCCCACACTGTTATCGGGAGAACATGCAAACTCCACACGGGCAGCATCTGAGATCAGGATGGAAGCCGGGTCTCTGGCACTAAGAGCCAGCAGCTCTACCAGTTGTGCTGTGTCCTGAATAATCCTCAAACCAACAAACCTGCACGCCTTTGGAATGTGAGAGGAAACCGGAGCACCCGGAGAAAACCCACGCAGTAAAAGGGAGAACGACAAACTCCCAAACAACATCTGAAAAATACCCAATGTCTTGGCCTCCATAGCTGTCTGTGCCAATGAATTCCACAAATTCACTATCCTCTGGCTAAGGAAATCCCTCCTCATCTCCATTCTGAAAATACGTCCTTTTATTCTGTGGCTACGCCCTCTGGTTCCAGACTCTCCCACTACTGGAAATATCCTTTCCACATCCACTCTATATCTAAGCCTTTTATTATCTGGTCGGTTTCAATGAGATCTCCCTAATCCTTCTAAACTGACCCGCTTTCTGAACCGATGCAGGAGATGAGTTTTCCAGACTATTCACAGACACTAACTATCCCCTTTCAGTTTCCAATGCCGCCATTTTGAAAAAAATACACGTGGCAAGTCCTGTTTAAATGTAGGACGTTCCCACGCCTTTTGAGTAATTGTATTCTTAATCCCTTGCTCTGCCTTTCTTCATTTGTATTTTCATTGCCATTCCTCTCACCATTTTCCTCACGGTGCCTTGTTTCTTGTTCCTCTCTTCCTAGTTGCTCTCTCGTGTCATGCTGCGTGCAATGAGCTTGTCCCAGCTGCTCGGCTTCGAGGAGCCATTGCCAGTCACAGATCTCTCCATCGCTTTTGGCAGGAATTGTAACCTCGTAAAGGTTTGTTAAAGACTGTTAGCTGAGGATCGAAGGAAAGGCGCTAATTAAGGATTCTCGATCACAACTTTAGGTCGGACTTTCACCAGAATATTGGCAATTTCTACTTTTCTATATTTAGCACCTAATTAAAAAGAATAAATCTACACCTTTATTCTTTTATTAGTGTTCAAAAATGCCCGTGAGGCATTATCAAGATCATATTATTACCCAGCAGTATATTGCAAAGATTCTCATACAGAGGGGACCCATTTAAAGCAATAAGTTGTTCTCCTCCCTTCTCCCCGGGTTACTCCCTTGCTCCCAATACTAATCGAATGGCTCTATGGGGATCAATCACCAATCTTCCAGGAGACCCATTACAGATATGAAAGTACTTCCAGGGAAGTTGGATGATAAAGTGCTAAATAAACCTATCGCTAGAAAGCTGAATTCATATTTATTTACACTTATGGTCTACGTTGGCTTTTGTGATCCTGACATTTAATTCTTCCCACTCGTTTTCCGGGCATAATCTCCCAGTTCTTTTGTAGACACGAGGAATGGCAGGTGCTGGTTTACCAAAAAAAGCACAAAGTGCTTGAGTAACTCAGTGGGTCAGGCTGCATGTCTGGAGAACATGGATAGGTGAAGATTCAAGTCAGGATCCTTTTTCAGAATGTCCAGAACAGTGAGTTGAGTTTAGTTTAGTTTAGAGATGCAGCCTGGATCATGTTTCAGCGATCAGAAACATTATCTGTGTGCCTGGGTCCTGGGCTTTCTCACCGCCAGGACCCAGGTAGTCAAGATGGGAGGGAATACATCGGAGTCCCTCACCCTGAGCACAGGATCGCCCCAGGGTTGTGTCCTCAGCCCCCTATTGTACTCACTGTACACACATGACTGTGTGGCTAGGTTTAGCTCCAATTCAATAATTAAGTTTGCTGATGACACTGTGGTGGTGGGCCTGATCTCAGACAACGATGAGAAGGCCTACCGGGAGGAGGTGGCTGATCTAGCACTCTGGTGCCAGGATAACAACCTCCTCTTGAACATCAAAAAAACGAAGGAGCTGATCATGGACTTTAGGAGGGCACATCATCCGAGGACGTACACTCCATTGAGGATAAACGGGGATCCTGTGGATAGGGTGAACTGTTTTAAATATCTGGGAGTCCACATCTCCGAGGATATGACATGGGCATCACACGCCTCAGCACTCGTGAGTAAGGCAAGGCAGCGCTTTTACCACCTCAGGCAATTGAGGAAATTCAGAGTGTTTCCGAGGATCCTCCAGTGCTTCTACGCAGCGGCGATGGAAAGCATCTTGTCCGGGAACATTACCATCTGGTTTGGGAATTGCTCTGCCAAGGACAAGAAGGCTCTGCAGAGAGTAGTGCGTTCGGGCCGAACGCACTATGGGAACTTCACTCACCCCCCTGCAGGAACTATACAACAGGAGGTGCAACTCCAGAGCAAACAAAATCATGAGAGACCCCTTCCACCCCTGCAACGGACTGTTCCAGCTGCTACGGTCAGGCAAACGCCTCCGTTGCCATGCGGTGAGAATGGAGAGGTTGAGAAGGAGTTTCTTCCCAGAGGCAATTCGGACTGTAAACGCCTATCTCACCATGGACTAACTCTACAGAACATTTTTCCTTCCATTATTTATTATGTAAAAGAATATGTGTGTTATGATTGTGTTTATAATTTGTTTGGTTGTTTTGTTGTTTGTCTTTTGCACAAAAGTCCGCGAGCATTGCCACTTTCATTTCACTGCACATCTCGTATGTGTATGTGACAAATAAACTTGACTTGACTTGACTCTACCCATGTTCTCCAGAGAAGCTGCCAGATACACACAATGTGGTAGGTCATTCCCCCAGGGATATCAATTCGCAGTCTGAAGAAGGGTTTCGGCCCGAAACTTTGCCTATTTCCTTCACTCCATAGATGCTGCTGCACCCGCTGAGTTTCTCCAGCATTTTTGTGTACCTACTATCAATTCGTCCTCAATCCCTGTATGAAGTTTGTCCGTTCTCCCTGTGACCACGTGGGTTTTCTCCGGGTGCTCTGTTTTCCTCCCACACTCCAAAAACATACAGGTTTGTAGGTTAATTGGCTTCGATACATTTATTAATTGTCCCTAGTGGTTGCTGGTTGGGGAGGACTTGGTGGGCCGATGGGCCTGTTTCCACGCTGTATCCCTGAACTAAATTAAGCTAAACTAAACTCACTGTGGGATCATACTCCATCTTATTGACCACTCTTTGGGTAAAGGAAATACATTCCTTAAAGCAGGGGACTGATGCTGGGGTGACCCACAGTAGAAACATTCATCTCCCTGATAATTGCAATACTGGACCAGAGACTCACTGTACGATAAAGTTTCATAGTCCCATCAAAGTTTGTTGAGCAAATGAATTCAATAAATCCAATTCACCGTGGCCCAGCGCATGAGAGATACGCAGCTGCACATTTAGAAAGCAACATCTTGGCAAGAGTCAAAAATGTTTAATTGTCTTATGTACTGACAACGGAATAATGAAATCCTTCCATGCAGCAGCATAACAGGTCATCAAATTCAATACACAGATAATATATTAAAAAAACAAAAACAAATCTGTAAATGAATAACCACAATACTAAGAAAACACCTAGTCCCGAGGGCAAACACAGACCATAGAACTTCAAGTCGAGGTTAGTGTGGTGTAATGTTCAAGAGCCTCTTGGTTATTTGGAAGAAGCTGTTCTTGAACCTGGAGGTCACGGTTTTCAGACTCCTGTACCTTCTTCCCCAATGGGAGGAGCAAAACGAGAGTGTAGCCATAGTGGTTTGGGTCTTTGATGATATTGGCTGTTTTTTTTGAGGCAGTGCTTCCTGCAGATCCCTACGGTCATGAGATGGTCAGTACGTGTGATAGACAAGGCAGTGTCTACCACACTCTGTAAACTCCACATACGTGAAGTTGTTGACACTTTCCACCACTATGCCATTAATCCATAAGCTAGGGTACTGTCCGATTCATCTCCACCCTATTGTGAACTTTGGACTTTGTCAATTGAACTGATCCACTACAATGCTGAGAACTACATCATGCACTCTGTACTTTCCCCTTTGCTCAACCTATAGTACGTGAGTTTGGCTTGATTCTGGCTCCGGCGCGGCGGGGACTTTAGATCTTCGACCGCCGGCCTGCGGCCTACACCATCTTGAAGCCGCGGTCTCCGGTGGGGAAGCACCGATTCAGGACTTACCTGGACTTACCTTGTCTGCACATCTGGACGCCCGCAGCAGCGACTGCGGAGGGTTGTGGTCCCGACCACAGGGGATATTGTAGGAGGACTGACCAAACTTTGTGCCTTCCACCACAGTGATGAATGCTGTGCTGGATGTTTGTGTTAAATTTTTATTATGTATTGTGTGTTTTTTTTTATTGTACCGCTGCTGGCAAATTCATTTCACTGCACTTTATGTGCATGTGACGAATAAAACTGACTTGACCTGACTTGATTGTATTTATGTATTGCATATCTAACATGCAAGACATAGCTTTTTACTATTCCTCAGACAGTAATAGAACTAGACCTTAAACCTTACTGAAGGCTGGTGTGAAGAATTGAACCGGGATCTTCTTGTGTGATGAACAGGAATGACCCCAGCTAACGGCCCCATATAATAAAACACAAGTAAATGATGAGAACTAAAGCCGAGGCAGAAAGGTCACCCATTCCTTCTCTCCGGAGATGCTGCTTGTCCTGCTGAGATGCTCCAGCATGTTGTGTCTACTGTATCTTCAGTGTAAACCAGCATCTGCAGTTCCTTCCTACACGAGAAATCTCCACTATTCTGCCATCATCTTTCATGCTGATGGGCAGAGAGAGAAAAGGGGGGAGTTTCTTCAAGATGTCACCAAATTAAAAGGGGATAGATGACGAAACTGTTTGTAAAATGAGGCCACTCAGATGACGACCGCAGGCCAGATCAGCCGAGAGTGGGCCTGAATTTCTATTTCCATTTCCAAAGACTTGACATCAGACAGTGAGCGAAATGTCAGGTCTGAATGGCGCTCTGTGAGTCCGGCGCGGATCAAAGGCGCTCGATCTCAGCAGGAATTTCTGGCAAAGTTATTAGACGACGCTGAACAAGAGAAACATTCACGGAGAAAAATGGACATTTATTTTCTGTTGATCTTTGCAACAGCTTTGTTTAATAAGCCGGTTCACATGACATCACTGGAGGGGGGGGGGGGGGGGACTGGTGAGGAGGAACACTGAGGCGGAGCGCGGTGAGTCATCGTTTGGGATGGGGCCTTTATCCAAGGGCCCTTGGGCTTCACGTCTGTCGATCAATAAGAATTTGTGAGGGAAGATTTAATCAAGGTGCGTATAATTGTAAGAGGCCCAGTAGACTGAACAGGAAGAAACAATTTCCCTTAACAGAGCAAACAATAACTGGAGGGCAATGATTTACAGTGATAGTTCGAAGAATTAGAGGGAGTTACAAAATGTATTTAATGATATGAGATGGAGAGGGGAGGGGTTGTGTATGGAATGCACTGCCAGTAATGGCGATGGAGGGAATAAACATTACTAGCATATAAAACTACCAGAACAAACAGATGGTGGCCTGGGACTTGGATCTGGAGAGCAGAATGAATGTGAACAGGTTTTTTTTCCCAGACTATCTTTCCTCTCATTAGATTTGTGAGATCTCGCTGCATGCAATGTGACAGATTAGCATCAGCCTCTGTAATTAATTGTGCCGAGGGACAACTTTGTAGCCGAGTGGATTCAAGACTCACTACGCACCGTGTCAGATGGCCCTGCTCCCAATGCAGTTAGTTTTGCTCGCAAACCTCCAGCAAGCACTGAGCTGACGGATAGAGAGGGAGAAGATGGAAGGGGGAGAGGAAGAGAGAGGGAGAGAGAGAGAGAGAGAGACACAGAGAGAGAGAGAGAGAGAGGAGGAGATGGAATGAGAGAGGAGAGAGGGAGAGGAGGAGAGAGAGGTGGAGAGGAGAGAAAGGAGAGATGAGAAAGAGTGAAAGAGAAAAGATGAGTGAGTGAGAATAGAGAGAGAGGAGAGAGAGAGAGAGAGAGGAGAGAAAGATTGAGAGAGAGAGGGGGAAAGAAAGAGAGCGAGTGAGAGATAGAGGGGGGGGAGAGAGAGAGAGAGAGAGAGAGAGAGAGAGAGAGAGAGAGAGAGAGAGAGAGAGAGAGGAGGGGAAGAGAAAGAGAGAGAGAGAGGGTGAGAGAGGGATAGGAGGAGAGGAGAGAGAAAGAGAGATAGATAAATAGAGAGGGCGGTGAGAGGGAGAGAGAGAGAAAAGGAGAGTGAGTGGGAGAATAGAGAGAAGGAGAGAGAGGAGAGAGGAAAGGAAAGAGTGGAGAGAGAGAGAGAGATGTAGAGAGGGAGAGAGAGAGCGAGAGAGAGAGAAAAAGAATGATCATTCTCATTTGATCTGGAAGTAGACCAAGGAAAACTGCCTTGAGTCTTGGGCAGCAGACACACTCTGCAGGTGTCCTCAGGCCCATCTCCATCCAAGCGCATCCTCTTCAATCCTTCCTGTAGGAAATGCAAGTCTCCGGGGCTCAGACAGAGAGGCCCTGTCAAAAGGACCATTTTTTTTCCACTCAAACTATTGAATCTTAGACAAATAGAGAGAAAGAGCCAGCACCTGGAGCATGTCTTGAGGGACGCACTTGACATAGAGAGCAATTACCTGCAGAGAGCCCTTCCCCTCTTAATAGTCATGGAGCGTCCCTGTCCGTTAGTCACCAAGGCCTGGTAATGAGATTAACCGCACAGCAAGCCCAGGGTCTGGGAAGCAGAGACAGGGCAAAACGTTGTTCATTCATTTCAACCGGCAGGACCTTCACATTGTGTGCCAGAATCCCTCTCAACTACATCATCCTCCGCTCGATACCATCATGAGGGTTTGGAAAAATAAAACAATGTGTCTCTCGATATGATCATGCCGTTTAAGGGGCTTTTAGATAGGCACAAGAAAGTGCAGGGAATAGTTTAGTTCAGAGATACAGCGTGGACACAGGCCCGAGCTGGCACCACCAATGATGACCGTGCACTAGTTCTATCCGGCACACACCAGTAGGGACAACTTACAGAGGCCACTTAATGTACAAACCTGCATGCATGCATCAGTGTGTACATGTATGTGTACATGGAAGTGAATGTGTTGATCATTTTAACTTCCAATTCCCATAGCAACAGTTCTGTCCTGGGCCTCCTTCATTGCCAGAGTGAGTCTACAAGTGGCAGCAGGGTTGCTCAGCGGTAGAGTTGCTGCCTCACAGCACTTGCAGCGCTGGAGACTTGGGTTCGGTCCTAACTACAGTTGCTGTCTGTATGGAGTTTGTACGTTCTCTGCGTGGGTTTTCTTCGAGATCTTCTGTTTCCTCCCACACTCGAAAGACATACAGGTGTGTAGGTTAATTGGCTTGGTATAATTGTAAATTGTCCCTAGTGTGTGTTGGGCAGTAGCAATGTGTGCGGTTCGCTGGTCAGTGCAGACTCGGTGGGCCGAAGGGCCTGTTTCCGTGCTGTACTAAACTCTAAACTAAACTAAACTAAACTAAGCAAAACTAAACTAGACAAAACATGCAGACTGGAGGTACAGCACCTCATATTCTGCTTGGGGAGTTCACAATCCAACGTTATGAATATTGCATTCTCAAGTTTTAGGTTAACGAAACCTCCCCCCCCCCCCCTCAATTTACTGAGGCCAATTAACCTACAAATCCGCACATCTTTGGGATGTTGGAGGAAAATGGAGCACCACGCGGCCACAGGGTGAACGTGCAAACTCCACGTAGACAGTATCCGAGGTCAGGATCGAACCCGGGTCTCTGGCGCTGCAATGCACCACCGTGCCACCTCACTGCCTGGGTCCTCCAGCCTTCTGAGAAGTTGATGATTCAGGCAAGCAGGGAACGGCACAATGGGTTGATGCAGCGTTGAGCGAAGAGGGAGACGAGAGGGCAGGGGGGCTTGGCAGGCGATTGACCATTCCATTGACACGTGAATCATTTATCATCACATGTGTTTTGTAGATCCATCTGCACAGATAAATCACCCAGACATCGGAAGAGCTGACACTAGGAAAAGCTGTGACTGACTCTCTCCAGCGCTGTGTTTTATCTCTCTGTTCCTGGCTCAGTGAAGAATTTCTGTTGCGTTAAGAAATGTTGCAGAGCGTGCAAATGAAAGGCCTTTCATTGTGTTAATTAGTTACGGTCTGGTCTATAGTACACGCCCACGCCTATCAGTGGAGGCAGATTCCATTGTTGTGTATGAAAGGGAACCGGATGAAGATCTGAAAGAGAAGGATTTAGCATTGCTAAAGGGAAGGGGGTGGGTGAGGGGGACTGGTTTGATGGGCCAAATGGACCCTCTGTGCTGTCACCATTCTGTAATCATTCATAGGTTCTTCAGGTCATAAGGGATAGGAGCTGAATTAGGCCATTCAGCCCATCAAATCTACTCCGCCATTCAATCATGGCTGATCTATTTTTTCCTCACCAACCCCGTTCTCCTGCCTTCTCCCCATAACCCCTGACACCTTTACTAATCTAGAATCTATCACTCTCTGCCTGAACAATATCCATTGGCTTGGGCTCCAAAACCCTTTTGTTTAGCGATACAGAGCGGAAACAGGCCCTTTGGCCCCTCGAATCCTCACTGACCAGCGATTCCCGCACACTAACACTATCCTACACACACTAGGGACGATTTTTAAATTTTTATACCAAGCCAATTAATGTACAAACCCTGGACATCTTTGGAGTGTGGGGGGAAACCAAAGATCTCGGAGAAAACCCACGCTGTCACGGGGAGACCGTACAAATTCCGTACAGACAGCACCCGTAGTCGGGATTCAACCTGGGTCTCTGCCGAATAAGCGCTGTAAGGCACCACTCTAATGCTGTGCCTCTGTGGCAATGAATTTCACAGATTCACCACCTTCCGACTGTAGAAATTCATCTTCATCTCCTTTCTAAAGGTTCATCCTATTATTTTGAGGCTATGGCCACTGGTCCTAGACTCTCCCACTAGTGGAAGCATTCTCTCCACATCCACTCTATCCATTGTGTGATGCCATGAGTATTAACCAGCACCTGAGCTACAAGGCCAGTCCCCGGGGTAAGTGTTTATCACCTGCTCACATTGTCACCCAGTGTGCCTGGTTCTGTACTAGGCAGTTTGTAGATCATGTTATCCAGGGGATCGAAGGAAAAAAGGAAGATAATTCCTCTAGTGTTAAATCTATGTCATAAGGTCATAAGGGATAGGAGTAGAATTAGGCCATTTGGCCCATCAAGTCTACTCCGCCATTCAATCATGGCTGATCTATCTCTCCCTCCTGACCCCATTCTCCTGCCTTCTCCCCATAACCTCTGACACATATACTAATCAAGAATCTATCTATCTCTGCTTTAAAAATATCCACTGACTTGGCCGCCATGGCCTGTGGCAAAGAATTCCACAGATTCACCACCCTCTGACTAAAGAAATTCCTCCCCATCTCCTTCCTAAAATACTATCCTTTAATTCTGCGGTTGTGACCTCTAGTCCTAGACTCTCCCACTAGTGTAAACATCCTCTCCACATCCACTCTATCCAAGCTTTTCACTATTCTGTGTGTTTCAATGAGGTCCCCCCCTCATTCTTCTAAACTCCAGTGAGTACAGACCCAGTGTCGGCAAATGCTCATCATAGGTTAGCCTACTCATTCCTGGGATCCATTTAAAAAAACATGAAGTTTAATCTCACATGTTACATATTTCAGAGCAGCAAGTGTGACCTTAACTCTAGCTACCAGTAGGAGTTCTTACCTGCCATCTTACATTCAAATATGGCACCGGAGCTAAGATCTGCTATCATCCATTACAATCACCCCATTCTTTTAAATATTTATTTAACCTTTATTCTTTGTCTCCTTCTTCTTGCATATGGCGTGCACAGCCTAAAGTTGTAGGTCAAGGGTAGACATCCAGGCCAGGACAGCATCAGTAACTGGGTGGATGGCTTTGATGGCCCCAGGGAAGAGCCCCAGTGAGCAGTCGTTCACGATGTGTTGGATGGTCTGGTCTGGTCTGGATGTCCACAGTCGCAAGCAGGGCTGTCTGTGCACTGTAGTTTATCTGGGCACTGTAGTTAGCTTGATTGTAATCATGTGTAGTCTTTTCCCTGACAGGATAGCAAGCAAACAAAAGCTTTTCACTGTACCTCGGTCCACGTGACAATAATTTACTAAGCCGAACTAAACTAAACTAAACCATTTAATAATGACCAGATGTCTGCCTGTATTCTAGTACCACCATGGTTCCAGCTAAACCTACTTCCCTTTTCGCTCTTTTCTCCCTAATTAAGGTAGACAACATATTTTCACGACATATCCAATGATATTATTTGCATTAGGTATATCTCCAGCTGCTGATTGGAAGAAAGGGCAGTCGGAGATCAGATTGTAATATACAAAGCTGGACGCTATGAACTAATGTTATTTGTAGTAAATTTACCGTGTAAAATTAAAAGTAAATGACTGTCCCTTAGAATATTAAATCCATTAAACATAAAAACCTCATTATCTTAAATGCTTCTAAATAGCATCTCAGGACATAGCAGAATACAGAAGTGCTTTTGAAGTGTTGTAATCTGGGGAAGATAATAGGCAGTTTATGTACAACAAGCTTCCTTAATGATATTGACCATTGTAATGGTACGGATTAAATATTAATAACATAGAACATAGAACGTTCAGCACAAAAAACAGGCCCTTCAGCCCACAATGTCTGTGCCGAACATGATACCAAGCTAAACTAATCTGACCCATATCCCTCCATCCCCTGCATATCCATACACTTACCTTACATCCCCTTTGCTGTACCGTCCAATTAAGTCAGCTGATGATGAAGATGCTCTCCAAAAGGATCTCGATTCTATGGTTGAGTGGTCACAACAATGGGGCATGCAGTTCAACCCTTCCAAATGTGAAACCATGCGTGTCACCAGAAAGAGGAATCCAGGCGAAACATCTTACAAGATACTTGGTGCCACCCAACAAACCAAGTATCTTGGCATCAAATTGCAGAATGGTCTGCGTTGGAATGGTCAGGCCCATCATGCAACAGTGAAAGCAACAGGTGTCCTAAACTTTCTGGAAGTTTCTGCATCTTTCATCATTGTACAACTTCTGTCAAGGAGAAGCTATACTTCACCCTCGTTAGACCTCATTTGGACTACGCAGTTGCAGCATGGGACCCATACACAAATAAAAACATTTCTTCCATTGAACGTGTCCAAAGACAGGCAGCTCGATTTGTTACTAACACCTATGAGAGGGAAGCGAATGTCACCAAACTTCTGAATTCTCTGGGGTGGAACCCTCTCCAAGACAGACGTGAAGCTCACCGTTTGACCTATTCTACAAAATGTTAAATGGTCAGCTCGACATAGACTACAAGACCTACACCAAACCCAAACCAATTAGGAGCAGACGAGGGCATTCGATCCAATTTGTGATCCCAGCTACAAAGACAGATGTATACAGCAATTCGTTCTTCCCCCGCACAATTAAAGCATGGAATAATCTCCACCCAACTATAGTTACCTAACCAGATGCAACTAAATTTAAAGTAGCTCTTTCTTCCCAATAACCCTTTCTGGCTTAATCCCTCCCTTCACCATCTCCAGTTTAAATTCCATTTGGAATATTTTGGAGGACCAAGAACCAAGAACCAAGAATCCTTAAATGCCACTTTGTATCTGCCTCCACCACCATCCCTCCTTTTCCTGTATTCCAGGCACTCACCACCCTCTGTGTATAAAATTTGCCCTGTACATTACCTTTAAACTTTGACCCTCTCACCTTAAAGCTGCGCCCTCTAGTCTTTGCCTTGCTATAGAAAGGATGTGATCAAGATGGAAAGTGTGTGGGCAAGATTCACCAGGATGTTACCAGGATTTGATGGCTTGAGTTATAGGGAGAGGTTGGATAGGGCTTTTCTCCCAGGAATGTAAGAGACTGAGGAGTAACCACACAGAGGTACACAAAGTCATGAGAAGCATAGATAAGGTCACAGTATTTTCCCAGGGCAGGGGAGTGCAGAACTAGAATGCATAGGTGGACACAAAATGCTGGAGTAACTCAGCGGGTCAGGCAGCATCTCTGGAGAAAAAGGATGGATGATGAACTGAAGAAGGGTTTCGACCCGAAATGTCACCTATTCCTTCGCTCCAGAGATGCTGCCTGTTCCACTGAGTTACTCAAGATTCAAGATTCAAGATTCAAGAGAGTTTATTGTCAGATAGGACAAGGAAATTCTCCAGCATTTTGTGTCTATCTTGGGTTTAAACCAGCATCTGCAGTTCCTTCCTACACTAGAATACATAGGTTTTAGGAGAGAGGGGAAAGCATTGATACAGACACGAGATGGCAAGTTCTGTACACGAAGTGGGGTGCGCACATGAAATGAGCTGACAGAGAAAAGTGCGGAGGCGGGTACAATGGCGATGTTTAAAAGATAGGTAAATGGATAGGAAATACTTAGAAGGATATGGACCAAATTCAGGAAGATGCAGCTAGAATACCTGGTCGGCATGGATGAGTTGGACTAAGGCTCTCTGACTTCATGACTCAATTTTGCAAGTCACCCTAATATGAAAGTCGTATCAAGATCAAGACTTTTGAAGGGAGGTTTACAAAACTGTATTGTTTTCTCTGTGTATTGCTGTGCTGAAATTGTCATTGGTGATTGCAGTGCAGTGTTCCCGACTAGTCTAGTTCATCAAGTGTTTGGCAAAATGGTCTATCCTTGGTCTCACTGATTAAAAAAGCTGTCATAGAAGGGAGGTACAATTGAAGGAGATAGAATTACATACAGTAATTTTAAAAAGAACATGTGGGCAGGCACATAGAAAGGAAAGATGGACCGGGATATAGGCCTAACATGGGGAAATGGAATTAGCATCTTGACCTGCATGGACAAAGGGCCTAGATCCTTGCTGCATAATGGGGCTGTCCCACTTAGGCAATTTCTTAGGACTGCCGGCGACTGTCAAGTTGCTGGCAGTCGCCTGAAAAACCAGCAACTGGAACGGCGACTGTCAGAGTAGAACGCGCACACACACACACACACACACACACACACACACACACACACACACACACACACACACACACACACACACACACACACACACACACACACACACACACACACACACACACACACACACACACACACACACACACACACACACACACACACACATCACTTCCTTCACCAGCCCGTTATGCAGGCGGGGGACAGGGCAAGCGGGGGAGCGCTGTCGGAGTGAAATTCACATGATGCAAAGCCAACATGATACAAACACACACCGCGATAAACAGGAAGGTTGGCGCTGTAATTAGACAATGAAGGCACAGTGTACGGGAAGTCCTTTAAAAGAGGGGGGAGAGGGGGTGGAGACAGCTTTTAAGAATCCAGAGATACACGGCTGTGAAGCTCGGCGGACATTTAACATTACTGGTCAGTTATCCTTAGTTCTGAATACTACTGCTTACGTTTTTTTTCCCAGTAGGTCAATGAAATTCACCGGTCAGCATCGGCTACAACCTACGAAGACCTACTAGAACCTTTCACCTCCTAGCAACCCGCTAGGACCTCCTGGCGACCCTGAGAATTCTCCCTAATCTCCATGGCGGCTTCATTCTGGTCACCGCTAATTTTTCAACAATCACCATAATGAGGCCGTGCGCGACAAGTTCCCAGAATGTGGGAACTCCTCACGGTCATGAAGGCGACTCCCCGGCAACCACCCGCGAACATGTGGCGACCGCATAGTCACCTGCAGCCGCCTAAAAAGTCGCCTAAGTGGGACAGGCCCATTACTCCATGAATCTAAGTATTTATATCTCTAACATGTCCAAGTGGATGAAACACTCAAGATGTTGGAGGGTGGCCTACAGCTTCAGCGGTGATAATGCTCTCCGTTAAGACACAAGTGATTTTTATCTTTTAAACTTCTTCACTGTGCTTTAGTTCACCTTTCGCTCTTCATTCCCCAATTCCACATGCCTTCCAGGGCATGACCTCAGAAGGCTAAACCCCAGCTCCCTGTGCACATCAAATTCTATCTTTTAACGCACACCCATCTTGACCCCTGACCTTTGGCAGCAGGGCACGACCTTCAACTGTGTACAGGAAAGGCAACCTGTTGCTGAACACCTCCCCGCTCTTGGCCTCGCTCCCTCGATACTAGTCCTTGACAGATCTTCTTTGGAATTTATTGCTTCAATGTGTGTCTTGGGAAACATGTTTTAAAAAAAATAATCCCTGAGAGAAACTTTGGAGCGACTAATTTCCTGAGGGGCAGCACGGTGATGCATGGGTAGAGTTGCTGCCTTACAGCACTAGAGACCTGGGTTTGATCCTCCTGACTACTGGTGCCGTCTGTACAGCGTTTGTACATTCTCCCCGTGACCTGCGTGAGTTTTCTCCTCCCACATTCCAAAGGCGTACAGGTTTGAAGGTTAATTGGCTTTGGTGAAATTGTAAATTCTCCCTAGTATGTAAGATAGTGTTAGTGCATGGATGATCCTTAGTGGACGCGGACTCGGTGGGCCGAAGGGCCTGTTTCTACGCTGTACCGCTAAAGTCTAAAGTCTATAAAGTCATAATATTTTAATGAGGACTTACATGAACAAGCCATCCAAACACTGAATGTAAATTTTAACAAAGAAAATCCTGACAATGATTTCTATCTGTCTTATTTATTAATCTGCGTTGACTTTCTCTAGCAAGCTACAAGCAGTCTATTTTGTTATGTTCCAGCTTCACGTTTTGGTGGGAGCCTCAGAGACTCGTTGAATGTTCATTGACAAGTGTTTGCACACAAATCACAGCTGGGGAAATCCAAACCTCCCATGCAATGTAGCGTAGACACAAAATGCCGGAGTAACTCAGCGGGACAGGCAGCATCTCTGGAGAGAAGGAATGGGTGACATTTCGAGCTGAGACCCTTCTTCAAAACTTCAGTCGTTTTTACACAAAGTGTGGTCGATATATTGAGCAGGCTGCCGGAGGAGGTAGTTGATGCAGGTACAATCACAACATTTAAAAACATTTGGACAGGCACTTGGATGAATTAGGTTTAGATTGGGTTTAGATTAGGTATGGGCCACCTGCAGGCAGGTGGAACTAGTGTAGTTGGGGCATGTTGGTTCAAACGTGGACAAGTTGGGCCGCAGCGCCTGTTTCCATGCTGTAAGACTATTACCCTATGCTGAACTATTGTTACTGAATTTTCATTAAACCATCTTAAATTATCTAAAAGATCTTATTTAGTTCTTTAAATCTATTTGAAGTAGTTTTTAAAATGTTCCTATCAGAGACAGTTAAGAATTGTTGAAAAGATTTTGAAACCACCAGAAGTCAGGCTGACCCAGCAACGGGCCTTGATGATCAGGCTAAGAAACTCTGCACTTATAACAACTGGGAATTGAAAATTGGCGCCAAATCTGGTGAATCTTGTATACTGTCTCAATGTACTGCTTCTCTACCCTTGTACTGTGCCTAAGATGTGCTTATGTATAATAATACTTGTACTGAACTGTATGCAAAAAAAGGAATTTATCTGTACCTTGTTACAGGTGATAATAGAGTACTATTGAGGCATTGAAGTGGACCACAACCAGAGAGCAGTGCTGAACTACTATCCACCTCACTGGTAACCCTCAGACTATCCTTGATCGGACTTTGCTGGCTTTACCTTGCACTAAAGTTTATTCCTTTATCATGTAATCGATACACTGTAATTGGCTAGATTGTAATCTTTTGTTGTCTTTCCGCTGACTGGATAGCACGCAATAAAATATTTAATATGTAAAATAATATGTGATTCTGTTCCATTCTGTTTGTAGTTTGTTTGGTAGTTTGTTTGTTTGTTTGTCTTTTTGCACAAATTGCCACTTTTCATATCACTGCACATCTCGTATGTGCATGTGACGAATAAACTTGACTTGGCTTGAAAGCTTTTCACTGTACCTCACTCGGTACACGTCACAACAAACTAAACTAAACTCCCCAAGCCCCTCCCTCACATCCCCCCGATGATTGTGAGAAGGACTGGGCAAGGTTGACTGTGTTAGAAGAATCTTCATCCTGGCTAATACCACAAAGTCCATTTGGTTTTACTGTGGTTTACTATGGATATTGTGGCATCAGCGTAGTCATGGTGGCACTGAAAGGCTTCCTCGGCCATTGCAGCCAACAGTTAAAACTTCAGCCACATTGCTGGCAGATTGAAGTCATATTTAGAACAAATAACCTTCCCTGAGGTCCATATGAGTTTTTATGTCAATCCAGTAATTCTGTGGCCATCAGTGACTTGTTTTCATTTTAAATTCCAGATTATTAACAGTATTTAAATTCCACAGCTGTCATGGTGGGATCTGTGCTCACATTTCCGGATTGTTAGTCCAGCCCTCGGGGTTATTAGTTCTGCATCGTAACCGCCACTGTTTTGGCCAAGCTGTCTGACATCTGACAGGGCGGCACGGTGGCGCAGCGGTAGAGTGGCTGCCTTACACTGCCAGAGACCCGGGTTCGATCCTGACTGCGGGCGCTGTTTGTGCGGAGTTTGTACGTTCTCTCTGTGACCTCGTGGGTTTTCTCCGGGTGCTCTGGTTTCCTCCCACACTCCGAAGACGTGCAGGTTTGTGGGTTAATTGACCTTGATGAAAAAATTGTAAATTGTCCCTGGTGTGTAGGATAGTGCCAATGTACTGGGTGATCTCTGGTCGACGCCGACTTGGTGGTCGGAATGGTCTGAAAGCTGAAAGGTGCTTTCCAATTCCAAGTTATTGTTATTTACAGCGGCCATGTTTGCGTTGGCATCTTTAGACTTTAGACTTTAGAGATACAGTGTGGAAACAGGCTCTTCGGCCCACTAACTCTCCGCTGCCCATCGATCAGTGCATACATTAGCATTATCCCACGCACTAGGGACTACTTACAATTTACAGAAGCCAATTCTCCTACAACTCTGTACATCTTTGGAGTGTGGGAGGTAATCGGAGCACCCAGAGAAGGCCCAGGCAGTAAAAGGGAGAACGTGCAAACTCCACACAGACATTACCAGTAGTCAGGATTGAACCCGGGTCTGTAATGCCCGTCCCACTTAGGGAACCTGAACGGAAACCTCTGGAGACTTTGCGCCCCACCCAAGGTTTCCGTGCGGTTCCCAGAGGTTGCAGGTGGTTGCCGGAGGTTGCAGGTGGTGGAAGCAGGTTGGGAGACTGACAAAAACCTCCGGAAAACCCACGGAAACCTTGGGTGAGGCAAAGTCTCCAGAGGTTTCCATTCAGGTTTCCTAAGTGGGACAGGGGCATAAGGCAGCAACTACCGCTGCGCTACTGTGCCGCCCTGAAAATGTAGTGAGCAGGAGTGATGGCAGCAAGGCTTCGTGATCTGATGTACCGTGTCTGCTACCAAGAAACAGGGAAAAACAGGCGGGGACATGGATCACATTTCCCTTTCCCCATCCCGTGGTAACCGAACAAGACAAAGTAACCTCTGCACCCTCTGTTGGTTGAGAAACAGAAGCGGAAGGTTGAGTTGCAAATTGATAAAGAATATCACAAACACTCAAAGGAGGTGAAGGAAGATATCAGCGAGATATTCACAAGCAATCAAGAATTATCTCTTGTGCTCTGTGATTGTCTCCTCCCTAAATCAAGTCGGTGATTAGAGCAATCAGCAGCACGAGAGACTTAGGTGAGGCTGGCACCAACAAATCTTATCAAAAGCCAAGTTTTGGTTTGTGTCTCATGCCGAGGCACGAGATGGATGAACCGTGTGTCATCACCCTATCTTATCTCTCCCAGTTCTCCACTCCCCCGAGTTCTCTCCAGATGATATTTTAAACAGACATTAGCTTTAATTCCCAACCCATCGGTTTGCTGAGTGAGTCAAGAATGCTGATTCATTTGTACTTGTTGCTCCTTATGTCCCTATCAAACCTTCCAGCTGGAAGCTAATAGTGAAGCTTTGCACTTTGTTGGGAGTGGTGGGGAGAAGTTGACGGGAGGGGGATACTGGGAGGAAGCGAGGAGAATTGTTTTACAAGAGTAGCCGCGGTTTAGAACTCAATGCCAATTAGGATAATGTCTGAGGAAGGGCACCAACCCAAAACGTTGCATGTCCATGCCCTCCAAAGATGCTGCCTGACCCGTTGAGTTACTCCAGCACTCTGTGTCTTACTCAGGATTCCAGCATCTGCAGGAATCTAGAGAATCTCCAGACATTGTGTTTACTCTAAGGGTTAAGGTCACAATAGAATTGTAGAGTTGTTTATTGATTAGGGTGAGCAATGCTCCAAACTGGCACCAACAAATCTTATCAAAAGCCAAGTTTTGGTTTGTGTCTCATGCCGAGGCACGAGATGGATGAACTGTGTGTCATCACCCTATCTTATCTCTCCCAGTTCTCCACTCCCCCGAGTTCTCTCCAGATGATATTTTAAACAGACATTAGCTTTAATTCCCAACCCATCAGTTTGCTGAGTGAGTCAAGAATGCTGATTCATTTGTACTTGTTGCTCCTTATGTCCCTATCATACCTTCCAGCTGGAAGCTAATAGTGAAGCTTTGCACTTTGTTGGGAGTGGTGGGGAGAAGTTGACGGGAGGGGGATACTGGGAGGAAGCGAGGAGAATTGTTTTACAAGAGTAGCCGCGGTTTAGAACTCAATGCCAATTAGGATAATGTCTGAGGCAGGGCACCAACCCGAAAACGTTGCATGTCCATGCCCTCCAAAGATGCTGCCTGACCCGTTGAGTTACTCCAGCACTCTGTGGCTTACTCAGGATTCCAGCATCTGCAGGAATCTAGAGAATCTCCAGACATTTTGTTTACTCTAAGGGTTAAGGTCACAATAGAATTGTAGAGTTGTTATGCTTGGCCATTCAGTCCATCTAGCTTGCCCATAGTCCAAAGAAGGACCCCGACTCAAAACGTTACCTATCCATGTTCTCCAGGGATGTTTCGTGACATAGACATAGAGTCATAGAGTCATACAGTGTAGAAACAAGCACTTCAGCCTAACATGTCCCACCTGCCTGCATTTGGTACATATCCCTCTGAGCTTATCCTAGCCATGTATCTGTCCACATGTTTTTTAAACATTGTGATATTACCTGCCTCAACTATCTCCTCTTGCAGCTCATTCCATACACCTACCACACTTTGTGTAAATAGGTTGTCACTCAGGTTCCTATTTAATCTTTCCCCCCCTCATCTGACCCGTTTGGTTACTCCAGCATTTTGTGTCTGCCCAGAGAGCAAGCTTTTTAGTGCTGTTCTTTGCTGATAGCCTGTTATATTATATTGTCTCCGTTGTTTATCTAATCCTCTTTTGATCCTTTGTTTCCATCATGCTGGAATCTTAGGGAAGATGCTGGAGTAATGGATCGACTTATATTCACTGGAATTTAGGATGATAGGGGATCTTATAGAAACATATAACATTCTTAAGGGATTGGACAGGCTAGATGCAGGAAAATGATCCCCATGTTGGGGGAGTTCAGAACCAGGGGTCACATATTAATAATAAGGGGTAGGCCATTCAGGACTGAGACGAGGAAAACATTATTCACCCAGAGAGTTTTGAATCTGTGGAATTATGTGCCACAGAAGGCAGTGGAGGCCAATTCAATGGATGTATTCAAGAGAGAATTAGATACTGCTCTTAGGGCTATGGGAATCAAGGAATATGCGGAGAAAGCAGAAACAGGGTACTGATTCTGGATGATCAGCCATGATGATATTGAATGACAGTGCTGGCTCGATGGCCCGAATGGCCTACTCCTGCATCTATTTTCTATGTTTCAATGTTTCTAACTCAACGGGCCAGGCAGCATCTCTGGAGAACATGGATAGGTGACCCTTCTTCAGTCGGGACCCTTCTTCAGATTAAGACTGTGATCTCTGGGCAAGCTATGCGAGCTGAATGGTTAGTCCTAACAACTCTACAATTGTATTGTGAGTCGATACCCAATCTTCAGACAATACAATTATAGATAGTGAGTTCCAGACCACTGCTGCTCTTTGTATAATAATTCTCCTTGCTTGCTCCCACTATCAGTGGGACGGTCTTTTAGGACGGAGATGAGGAGGGATTTCTTTAGTCAGAGGGTGGTGAATCTGTGGAATTCTTTGCCACAGAAGGCTGTTGAAGCCAAATCAGTGGATATTGTTAAGGCAGAGATAGATAGATTCTTGATTAATACAGGTGTCAGAGGTTATGGGGAGAAAGCAGGAGAATGGCGTTAGGAGGGAGAGATAGATCAGCCATGATTGAATGGCGGAGTAGACCTGATGGGCCAAATGGCCTAATTCTACTCCTATTCCTTATGACCTTATGACCTTATGAGCCCTCGCCTTACATCTTAAACCCTGTGTCCTTTGGTTCATGAACCATCTGCTAACGAGAGCAGCTTCTACCTACTCTTGCTGGATCCTTCACAATGTAGCTGGCCTCTGTCAAACCTCTGCTCAGCCTCGGTAATGGGAGAGGTCAGCAGACACACAGCTCGCCATTATTCCAAGGGAAACCACAGTAAATTGAAATCAGAAAGAATGCGGGAATTGCAGCTAAGGGCGACTTAAGAGATCAGGAAATTGAATTTCATAACTACAGCACCAGCTGTACGCTGAGGATGGAGTGGATAAAGAGTGGAAGTGATCAGTGTAATCCCAGTCAGAGCCCCCATGGATAAAGACAGGGCAAATCAACTCAAACGCCTGTACAAAGGGCTGTTCATGTTCCCTGCAAGCGTCCCTATCTCACCGATCATCACAGCGCTTTTGGGTTTGATTTTGAACTTTGCCTGAACTTGCTGAGTGACCCTTTGGAGAAATTAGATTGAAGGTATTATCTTCTCTCCACTTATTACCTGGCAGCTGGTTCTCCAGCAGCCAGCAGGCACTATCCAGCAAACTGAAATAAAGGGACAGCGGTATCAATTAATCCCACATTTGGCAGGAATTAGTTTGTGTTGCAAAGACTCAACAGAAACATTTGCTTCTATGCTGTTCAGAAATAACAACATGGGGACAATGCATGGTTGCTGATGTAAATGTATGAGTGGAGAGAATAGCACAGGGAAACCCTGTACAAAATAAACAGCAGCAACATTGGATGGCACAGCGGTAGAGTTGCTGCCTTACAGTGCCAGAGATCCAGGTTCAATCCTGACTACGGGTGCTGTCTGTATGGAAGTTTGTACATTCTCCCTGTGGCCGTGTGGGTTTTTCTGTAGGTGCTCCATTTTATTCCCACATTCCAAATACATACAGGTTTTCGGCGCGGACCTGCTGAGTTACTCCAGCACTTTGTCTCCTTTTTTTGTACACTAGCATCTGCAGTTCCTTGTTTCTCCCATCCTATCTCCTGGTTTTCAATTCTTAATTTCCCCAAACAATTTTCATCGAAGCAACACAAACAATTTATTTTATTTTAATAGTATCTGTATATTTCTGATTCCCTTTACTTTCTACACTAATGTTTCCTTCCTTGTTAATCTCCTAATCACTCATTGCTGTTAATTTTATATTCTGTCCAATCTTAGTTTAGTTTAGAGATAGTGCGGAAACAGGCCCTTCGGCCCGCCGAGTCCGTGCCGACCAACAATCCCCGTACACCAGCACTACCCTACACACTAGGGACAATTGACAATCTTTACAGAAGCCATTTCACCTACAAACCTTGTACGTCTTTGGCATATGGGAGGAAACCATAGCACCCGGAGAAAGCCCGCGCGGTTACGGGGAGAACACTCAAACCCTGTACAGACAGCATCTCCAGTCAGGATCAAACCTGGGTCTCTGATGTTGTAAGGCAGCAACTCTACCGCTGCACCACCATGCCGCCCCGATCTTCTGATCAGCGCCCATCTTTGCCAAATGAAATAGTTTCCCTTCCGGTTGGTTACCCCTTCAGTTAGGGTCCTCCATGTGCAGTTTTACTTTTGTATCTGAATGTATTTTTTTCTGCATATTCTGAAAGATCCCCTTAGATATTGCAGCGTTTTAATAAAGTGATTCCCCTTAAAACTGCGTTTTGACACTGACAGCTTAATCTAATCTTCTAGTTCACTTTGACTTGTTCAGCTTTGATACCTATATATTGCCTTTATTTAAATTTAAAATCTTCATCCTGGAGCAATTTTCCCTCCATGAAACTTAATATAAGGTGCAATCGTTCTGTTCCGCTTGGCTGACTGAAAACTAGACAGTCTTCTCTCTTTCAGTATAGAGATTGGGAGACACACAGTCCTAGCTGCTGTAATATTTTCACTTGCAACGAGAGCTTCAGTTTTTCAATATCTACTCCAGACTCCTTCCAAGCTTTTCCTTAGATCTACATTCAAGAAAATCATCTCTCTGAATCTTTACTCCTGGCTTTTCAGCATATAAAATGTTCTACTTCCAGAGTTTCACCCATTTCTCCATTAATATCTTTTTTAAATAATTGAATACATCCATCTGCATGGCTTTGGTCTACATTTGCATCATTAACAATTGTGCAGCATTAGCTTGCTATACCATTACATAATGCTGTGAGAATTTGTGGCCCCAGCATTCAAATCTTGCCAGTTTGAGTACACACCCATTGATCTAACTCTCTTATCTGCAAATCAATCAGTTTCCCAAATGGTCAATATTATCCCTATAACGCCACAAGCTTTTTTTTCATTAGTTCTAGGGCCAGAATTAGGCCATTCGGCCCATCAAGTCCACTCTGCCTTTCAATCATGACTGATCTATCTTTCCCTCTCAACCCCATTCTCCTGCCTTCTCCCCATAACCTCTGACACTCTTCCTAATCAAGAATCTGTCAATCTCCGCCTAAAAAATATCCATTGATGGCCTCCACAGCCACAGCCACAATGAATTCCACAGATTCACCATCCTCTGACTAAATAAAATCCTCCTCGTCTACTTTCTAAAAGTATGTCCTTTTATTCTCAGGCTATGGCCACTAGTCCCAGACTCTCCCATTAGTGGAAACATCCTCTCCACATCCACTCCATCCAGGCCTTTCACTATTTGGTAAGTTTCAATGAAGTGCCCCCTCATCCTTCTAAACTCCAGCGAGTACAGGCCCAGTTTTGTATTAGTCTATTTCAAGAGAATTCACGAAATGTTCTCCAAAATTCCACGTCAATAAAATTTCCATCCATTGCTTCAGTTGCCACATCAAAAAATGTGATCATGTGTTTAAAGTTACCCTCTGCAAATCCATGCTGTTTCTTTCTGATCTGAAAAAAAGTTAATGTGTTCAAATTCTTTATCGTTAAATAGAGATCCTTGTACTTTCCTGAAAACAGATGTCAGGTTGCCCAGTTACTGTTCCTCATCTGTCTTAAATAGCAGAATGACAGGGTATTTTCCTCACTAAATGAACAGTTATTGAATTGAGAGAGTTTTAGAAAATTATAGGTAGTGCATCTCTAATGTTTTCACCTGTTTCTTCAAAAGACTGGGATAGAAACCAACCGGAGATTTAGTTTAGTGATACAGAGCAGCACCAGGTCCTTCGGCCCACAAAGTCCACGTCGACCAACGATCCCCGCACACTAACATCATCCTGCACTCACTAGGGACAATTTACAATTTTACCAAAGCCAATTAACCTACAAACCTGCACAACTTTGGAGTGTGGGATGAAACCAGAGTGCACAGGGAAAACCACGCAGGTCACAGGGAGAACGTACAAACTCCGTACAGACAGCACCCGTAGTCAGGATCGAACCCGAGTCTCTGGCGCTGTGAGACATCAACTCTAACACTGCACCACCGTGCCGCTCTGTGTTGTTCGTCAATCCCATTCATACTTTGATGTTCATTTTGTTCTGTCCTTGCCCCTAATTTAGTGCAGGCAGTGCTGCTATAACACAATAGTTGCGTTCCCAAGAAACCTTTCATTGTAGAAAATCACATTATATGAACAATTGTGTCATTGGGGAATGTGAGGTTAGGGGCCAGAAAGTTTCAGGCTCGCAATAACAAAGTTATTTTTTTAGTTTAGTTTAGTTTTGATTAGTTTAGTTTAGAGAAACAGTGAGGAAACAGGCCCTTTGTCCCACCGAGCTCACGTCGACCATTGAGCACATGCACTTATTTTATGTCCTACGAACTAGGGGCAATTTACAGAGGTTAATTAGGCAACATGGTGGCGCAGTGGTAGAGTTCCTGCCTTATGCCCCTGTCCCACTTAGGAAACCTGAACGGAAACCTCTGGAGACTTTGCGCCCCATCCAAGGTTTCCGTGCGGTTCCCAGAGGTTGCAGGTGGTTGCCGGAGGTTGCAGGTAGTGGAAGCAGGTAGGGAGACTGACAAAAACCTTCGGGAACTGCACGGAAACCTTGGGTGGGGTGCAAAATCGCCAGAGGTTTCCGTTCAGGTTTCCTAAGTGGGACAGGGGCATTACAGTGCCAGAGACCCGGGTTAGATCCTGACTATGGGTGCTGTCTGTACGGCATTTGCATGTCACCCTGTGACTGCGTTGGTTTTCACCGTGTGCTCCGGTTTCCTCCCACACTCCGAAGACATACAGGTTTGGAGGTTAATTGATGTTGGTGAGTTGTAGAAATGTCCCTAGCATGTAGGATAGTGTTAATGTACGGGGTGATTCCTGGTCAGTGTGGACTCAGTGGGCCAAAGGGCCTGTTTCCATGCTGTGTCTCTGTAGTCTGAAGTAAAAAATCTAAATGTGATGCTTCTGGTAACAAAACGTCCTTCTGCAATGAGAACAGTTTCTCCTTTAACGTTCTGACATTTGTGAAAATGCTCTCAAGATTTCAGACCTTCAACACTGGTGCCCTGCAAGGATGCGTTCTCAGCCGCTACTAGATTTCTTATACACTCACGAATGTGACATTTCAGGAAACCGTACATATACCCCAGTGCACACTGGTGGAGCTCAAATAAAGATAGTCAAATGTTTCAAGTTCCTAGGAATAAATACCAGAAATTCATGTTAATATGTTGTAACAGCAGAATTAGGCCATTTGGCACATCAAGTGAACTCTGTTAATCGATCATGGTTGATCAACCTTTCCCTCTCAACCCCATTCTCCTGCCTTGTCCCCACAACCCCAACACCTGTATTATACAAGAATCTGTCAATCTCCGCCTTAAAAATATCCAATAACTCTCTGTGGCAATAAATATCGCAGATTCACCACCCTCTGACTAAAGAGATTCCTCCTCGTCTTCTTTCTAAAGGTATGTCCTTTTATTCTGAGGCAGTGGGCTCTGGTCCTAGATGCTCACTAGTAGAAACATCCTCTCCACATCCACTCTATCACAAGCCATTTGTCCTGGACCAGCCACATAGAAAATCTGGACAAGAAAGCAGACAATGCCTATGCTTCCTTAAAAGGCTTAGGAAGTTCAGCATGTCCCCAACAACCCTCACCAATGTCTACAGATGTGCTGTTGAAAGCATTTTATCAGGTTGCATCACAACCTGGTTTGGGAACAACTCCATCCTAGACTGCAAGAAATCACAGAGAGTTGATAATGCAGCCCAGACCATCACACAAACCGTCCTCACTTCCATTGACTCTATCTACACCCAAGGCTGGCAGCATAACCAAGGACCAGTCTCACTCCAACCCACTCCCTCTTCTCCCCTCGTCCATGAAGCAAGAGGTGCGGTAGTGTGAAAACGCACACCTCCAGAATCAGTGACAGTTTCTTCCTAGCAGTAAACGTGCAACTAAACGATCTTCTCATCAGGTAAAGTGCGGTCCTGACCTCCCATCTACTTCATTGGTGACTTCCAATTGGACTTCATCGGACTTCGTTGTTATATTTTAGAAACATAGAAACTTAGAAAATAGGTGCAGGAGTAGGCCATGCGACCCTTCGAACCAACACCGCCATTCAATATGATCATGGCTGATCATCCAACATCAGTACCCCGTTCCTGCCTTCTCCCCACATCCCTTGATTCCATATCTTGCACTAAACATTCAACCTTTATCTTTGCACTGTGAACGGCTTGATTGTATTCACCTATAATCTTTGATAGGCACAAAGTGCTGGAGTAATTCAGTGGGTCAGGCAGTATCTCTGGAGAAGGAGGATGGGTGATCTTTTGGTTCGGGATGTTTCCAGTCTGAAGGAGGGTCACCCATCCATTTTCTCCACAGATGCTGTCTGACCTACTGAGTTACTCCAGCACTTTGTGTCTATCTTTGGTACAAAACAGCATCTGTAGTTCTTTGTTTCTATGTAATTGTTTCTTTGACTGGATAGCACTGAAACAAAAGCTTTTTTACTAGACCTCGGTATACAGGGCAATCCTAAACTAAACTAAACTAAATACTTTTATTACATTTCTACCCAATGCTTTCTGTGCTAAGATCTAATCCAGGTCACTCAGTTTCTGTGGTTTTGTTACCTGGGCAGTGGCCACCCTTCAGTAGCTCAGCTGTGGCCATCCTTTATGTGAGAGATGAAGCCTAATTCAATGGAGAACCTGCAGCCGAACCATTCCTGCCTTTACCTGACATCTGACACACACACTCACACACGCTCACACACGCTCACACACACCCGCACACGCTCATACACACCCACACACACCCACACACACACACACACACCCGCACACACACACACACCCGCACACACACACCTACACACACCCACACACACCCACACTCACACACACCCGCACACACACACACACACACACACACACACACACACACACACCTACACACACCCACACACACCCACACACACCCCACACACACCCACACACACACTCACACACACTCACACACACACACACACTCACACACACACACACCCGCACACACACACACACACACACACACACACACACACACACACACACACTCACACACACCCACACACACTCACACACTCACACACACACACACACACACACACACACACACACACACACACACACACACACACACACACACCCACACACACCCACACACACACCCACACACACCCACACACACCCACACACCCGCACACACACACACACACACACACACTCACACACGCTCACACACACACACACACACACACACACACACACACACACACACACACACACCCGCACACACACACACTCACACACACACCACACACACACACACACACACACACACACCCGCACACACCCACACACGCACACACACACTCACACACACCCACACACACTCACACATACACACACACAACTTTCCAACTGGAGTTCTGTGGATACTGAGCAGGAATGGCCAGTGCGGCTAATTTGACACCCTGGAGGCAGCGTGGGGGGGGGAGGAGGGGGGGGGTGCGGTGAGTCCAATTGTAACACTCTGCCCATCTCCCCTGCTGAGTGTAGACAGTTCAGTGCAGGCAATGAACTGACAGTGCGATTCCCCCAGCGAATTTGGCTGGAGGCGCTGAAGTAAGTGGTACCATTATCCAGTTACAATAAAGGTTGTCCCACATTAGAGGCAGTCTCCTCTTTAAAAGTTGCCTTCAAATGCAGCACAGCAGTAAAAACCACCCCAAGGATAGTTTAGTTTAGTTTAGCTTACACACAGAATGGAAACAGGCCCTTCAGACACTATTGTATCTACCTCCATCACCACCCCTGGCACTGTGTTCCAGCCCCCCACTATTCTCTGTGTAGTTTGCCCCACACATCTCAATGAAACTTTCCCACTCTCACTTTATAGCTGCCCTCTAGTGTTGAACGTTCCACCCTGGGAGAAACGTTCTGACTGTCTACTCTATCTATGCCTCTCATTATTATATATACATCTATCAAGGTATGTTTTTTTGTCTAGTTTGGAGATAGAGCATGTAAACAGGCTCTTCGGCCCACCGAGTCTCCCGCCCATGCTGACCAACAATCACCAGAATACCAGTTCTATCCTACACACACTAGGGACATTTTACAGAAGATGATTAACCTACAAAACTGCATGTTTCTGGAATGTGAACGGAAACCGGAGCACCTGGAGAAAACCCAAGCGTTCACGGAGAGAACGTACAAACTCTGTACAGCCAGCAACCATAGTCAGGATCGAACCCGGGTCTCTGGCGCTGTGAAGGGCCTGTCCCACTTGGACCACCTAATCCACGAGTTTAGAAGACCCGAGACGTGTTGAAAAAAATGTCAAGGTCATGTTGACTTGATGAAGTAAAAGACCTCCAACGACTATGTCTATGACCTGTGACCCCCCTCGACCTCAGTCTTCCACACCTAAGACCAACTACGACTAGCTATGAGTGGAAAATGATCACATGATAAAATGATGTCATGTTTGCATTTTTTTTCTCGGGCCAGTTGCCGACCTACGACTACATACGACTACCTACGACTATCATCACGACCTACTATGAACTACCTACGACCTACCTACGAGTAAAAAGTATTGATTTTTTCAATGCCGACCTTTTTTTTTACTCGTGGACGTTTTTTATCAGGCTGGAAAAAACGCCGCGGCCTACTTGAGGCCACGAGTACGCGGAGACCACTCACGAGCATGAGGAAGAGTAACGAAGACCTCCTACGACCTCGTGACGACCATGCTGCGAGTAAGAGTCAAGGGCAAACTCGGCAGAGGTCGCCAATTAGGTCGTGAAAGTGGGACGGGGCTTATGGCAGCAACTCTACTGCTGCACCACTGTGCCGCAATAAGTGTTCGGTTCGGAGAGAACCTGGCGTTATTCTCTGTGGAGCAGTGAAGTCTGGACACAGAGATTGTATTCGCAGGCAGGGGGAAGTCACCAGCCAATGCACGTTTGAGATAACTGGCAGAACTGGCAGTGGGGGATGGAGAGGGAGATGTGCAGCCCGCCATCTTTCTGATCTGCGATGCACGGCGTGAACTAGTGGAGGTTAACAGTCACTTTCAAAAGAAAATTGGATAAATCCTTTAAGGAAAAAGGCCTGCAGACTGTGGGGACACTGTACAGTATGGGACCAATTGGACTTCTTGCTCATAGAGCTGGTATTAGCAGCTCAACTTACATCTAAACCATGTAAATGCAGGGAGAAATGTATGGGAATAGGAGTGAACTGTTTCTGTGTGTTTATAATAACATTTTCAATTTTGTGCCCTTCAAAAATGATAAGGTAAACAGAAAATGAAGTAACTCAGCGAGTCAGGCAGCATCTCTGTTTGAAAATGTATAGTTTGGGTCGGGACCCTACTTTAGACCAATGGGTAAAGAAGGGTCCTGACCTGATAGGGTGAATGTATAGTGAGTGGGAACAAACTGCAAATGCTGGTTTAAACCAAAGATAGACACAAAAAACTGGAGAAACTCAGCGGGACAGGCAGCCTCTCTGTGGAGAAAGAATGGGCTTCTACAACTCCAAGGTACCAAACAACTTTTTAAGTGTTTGGGGACCATTTATCAACCATCTCAAAGTCCAATAATTTCATAATTTCATATTATCTGCAGTGATGTAGTCCTGTGACCTTTACTTCTGCTTTTGCAATGCATGACTGTGTAGCACCATGTGGATTGTACTAATACTGTTATGTCTGGCGGCTTTGTTTATATTTTTTATTTTTATTTATTTATTTATTTATTTTTTTAAATTATAATTATTTGTTTTTCCTTCCTTTTTTTTTCCTGTTGTCTTTTTCAGTTTTTATTTTTTTTATTTTTTTTGTTGTTGTTGTTGTTTGTTTTGTTAAAAAATTGTATAAAATAATAATAAAAAAAAAAAAAAAAAGAGAAAGAATGGGTGACGTTTCGGGTCAAGACCATTCTTCAGACGGGTCTGAAATGTCACCCATTCCTTCTCTCCAGGGATGCCGCCTGTCCCGCTGAGTTACTCCAGCTTTTTGTGTCTATTTTCATAGCAAATGTACAGTCTTTTACCCAGTCCTAGGGAGGGTAGGATTAGATTCATTTCTCTCCCGCCATTTTCCGTGATTGTTTTTAACATAACATAGAACATGGAACTGTACAGCACTGGAACAGGTCCTGTCCCCCAATGTCTATAGAGTCACAGATAAACAGGCCCTTTGGCCCAACTTGCCCACACCGACCAACACGCACCAGGTACACTAGTTCCACCTGCCTGTGCTTGGTCCCTATCCCTCAAAACCCCGTCCTATCCACATACCTGTCTAACTGCTTCTTAAGCATTGGGATCGTCCCAGCCTCAACTACCTCTTCCGGCAGCTTGTTCCATACACCCACCACCCTTTGTGTGAAAAAGTTATCCCAATGTCCATACTGAACATAATGGCAAGTTAAACTAATCTCCGCTGCCTGCATGTGATCCATATCCCTCCATTCCCTGCATAAGCATGTGTCTATCCAAAAGTCTCCATCCCGCTGTGTTTCACTAGTAGGGGCTGGAGAGGTCCGTGGAAGATGGCGAGTGAGTGCAGGAACGTTTGTAGAGCAGAACTGAAGAGGAAATGAACTTGGACAGCGGCCAATTGTTACTGAGATATTCAGCTCGGATTTCAGCCCCTCTGAGTGGCTCCCAGCAGAAAACCCCATGGGACGTCCACGGCAAGAGCCTGGAATTAGTTATGAAAAATTCACGGACAGTTATAACATGCCCCGGGAGCTCGAGATGTAAAAGTAATAACTGTACTAAGTAAAACTCAATGAGGACAGTGGGTCTTACAGAATCTCTCCAGGATCTCACTGGAGAATTCACCAAGAGACAGCTGCACAGATAAGCATTCACTCAATTGCCTTACAACAGGAAAAGCAATTTGTACAGTTTAACCCACACTACGCTATTGTAACCTCCCAAGTCATTGTTCATGCTTTTGGGGTCACTATTCTGTTTATTCTCAAGCTCCTTGCAACCTCAGGAGAAGGGGAAGCTGGTTGATGTCAACCCAGAACCTCACACCACCAGTGTCAAGTTAATATAAGTAACATCAAGGAACAAGGCCGTTTTGGCAAATCATTTCATCTTTACGCTGGGCCACCGGCCTGGTTCCTCTCCCCGTCGCCCCCAACGACAGGGAACCGGAGGGCGCAGAGAGTTCGCAGCGGCGGACGCTGGGCCGGTCACAGAACCGAGTGTCTTACCTAAGATGGATGTGGAGAGGATGTTTCCACTAATGGGAGAGTCTAGAACTAGAGGACATAGCCTCAGAATTAAAGGATGTTCATTTAGGAAGGAGCTGAGGAGAATTTTCTTTAGTCAGAGGGTGGTGAATCTGTCGAATTCTTTGCCACAGAAGGCTGTGGAGGCCATTTTTAAGACAGAGATCGATATATTCTTGATTAGTATGGGTGTCAGAGGTTATGGGGAGAAGGCAGTAGAATGGGATTAGGAGGGAGAGATAGATCAGCCATGATTAAATGGCGCAGTGGACTTGATGGGCCGAATGGACTAATTCTACTCCTATTCCTTATGATCTTAAGATAGACACAAAGCGGATCAGGCAACATCTCTGGAGAAAAAGGATGGGTAACGTTACGGACCGGGACCCTTCTTCTGACATGGAGGGTTCTTACATCAAGTCCGTACAATGTACGTAGCGGGTACGTCGGAGCTTGGGACGTCTCTTAGCAGCTCGTAACGCTAACGGCAGGTACTCGGGAAACGCGGTAAGCTTGTGAAGTTTTTTCAACATGTTGAAAAATGTCCACAAAAGCCCCGGGTACCTACGAGCGGCTATTACCAGAATTCTCAAAGTTCGAATCAGGCGTAACTCGGGAGAACTCTTGAATTACCTCGTACAGTGGGACAGGCCCTTAAGGCAGCAACTCCACCGCTGCGCCACCGTGCCGCCCCAAGATCACATACTTGGGGATTGTTCTTATGTATGGAAATAATGTTACTGATCTGAATGCAAAAAGAGAATTTCACAGTACCTTGGTACTCGAGATAATAAAACATAGAAACATAGAAACATAGAAATTAGGTGCAGGAGTAGGCCATTCGGCCCTTCAAGCCTGCACCGCCATTCAATATGATCATGGCTGATCATCCAACTCAGTATCCCGTACCTGCCTTCTCTCCATACCCTCTGATCCCCTTAGCCACAAGGGCCACATCTAACTCCCTCTTAAATATAGCCAATGCACTGGCCTCGACTACCCTCTGCGGCAGAGAGTTCCAGAGACTCACCACTCTCTGTGTGAAAAAAGTTCTTCTCATCTCGGTTTTAAAGGATTTCCCCCTTATCCTTAAGCTGTGACCCTTTGTCCTGGACTTCCCCAACATCGGGAACAATCTTCCTGCATCTAGCCTGTCCAACACCTTAAGAATTTTGTAAGTTTCTATAAGATCCCCTCTCAATCTCCTAAATTCTAGAGAGTATAAACCAAGTCTATCCAGTCTTTCTTCATAAGACAGTCCTGACATCCCAGGAATCAGTCTGGTGAACCTTCTCTGCACTCCCTCTATGGCAATAATGTCCTTCCTCAGATCTGTTGAATACATTCCTACATTCGTCTATCTGTCCTTCGCAGATAAGGTGGCACAGTGACGAGAAAGCTGGTCTCATAGATCAAGTGGGCTGGAGATCGGTGATGTGTCACAATAGAATTGCGTTCAAATCCCACCAAGGCAGCTAGGAAATACAAATTTAGGTAATTAAATCAGTCTGGAATTGATAGCTAGCATCGGTAATAGTGACCACGAGGCAACTGGGTTGTCATAAATTAAAAACATCTGTCTTAGACTTCAGGGATGGAAACCTGCCATCCTTACTCAGTATGCCATGTATATGGGGCCCACACAGTGTATCTGGCTGTTAACAGTCATCTGAAATTGCCCAGGAAGCCACTGGGTTCAAAGGCGACAAGGACAAGCAAAATCCTATCAAAGGATAATTGAAACTAAATTGTGATCTGTGTGTCTGAACTCAGCATTGAAAGTAACGAGCTTCCTTCCCGACTTTTTCCCAAGGCTTTCAGCTGTATTTCAGTTGTTGCATTTCACGGGAGGTGGAGCTGTCTGGTTTGGAAGCCCAGGAACTGAAGACCATTGGTGGTGAATGTACCGGCCCCGTCCCGTCCCCTGGGCTTGTGTCACACAGTAGGTCTCTCTCCTGGGGGATACCGTTATCATCTCCCGTCGCAAACTCACAAACTTTACTCTGGTGGTCAATTAACAATGAATTTGTAATATAGAAAAACAGTTTACAGAAGAAAATTAACCTACAAAACCTGCACATGTTTGTAGTGTGGGAGGAAACTGGAGCACCCGGAGAAAACCCACGCAGTCACAGGGAGAATGTACAAAGTCCGTACAGACATCTTTGCAGAGGTACAATTAGCCATAGAATCATATCATAGATTTACAGCGTGGTAACAGGCTATTCGGTCCAATTTCCCCAACACCTGCCAACATGTCCCATCTGCCTGCATTTGGCCCATATCCCTCTAAACATGTCCTATCCATGCACCTGTCTAAATGTTGCTTAAACATTGTGATAGTAACTGCATCAACTACCTCCTCTAGCAGCTCGTCCCATTTACCCACCAAGGTCAAAGTCAAAGTCAAAGTAGCCTTTATTGTCATTCAGGCCTTTCGGTCTGAACAAAATGTTGTTGCCTTGCAGTCATACATATAATAAAATAACAAAACACACAATAAACACAAATTTATCATCCACCACAGTGAGTTCACCAGACACCTCCTTACTGTGATGGAAGGCAAAAGTCTTAAAGTCTTTATACCGTTTGTATAAAAAAGTTACCCCTCAGGTTCCAATCAAATCTTTCCCCCTTTACCTTAAGCCTATGTCCTCGGGGTCTCAATTCCCCTACTCTGGGCAGGAAACTATGTGCGTCTACCCGATCAGCTTCTTCCCCTCTGTTATCAGACCTCTGAATGGTCCTTTCATAAGCTGGTGGATGAGTGGTGCAGCGGTAGAGTTGCTGCCTTACAGCACCAGAGACCTGGGGTTGATCCTGACCACGGGTGCTGTCTTTGCGGAGTTTGTATGTTCTCCCAGTGACGATGTAGGTTTTCTCCAGGTGCTCCAGTTTCCTCCCACATGCCAAAGACGTACAGGCTTACAGGTTAATAGTCTTCTGTAAATTGGCAATTCTCCCTAATGTTTAGGAGAGTGCTAGTATAAGGGTGATCACTGGTCGGTGCGGTATTGGTGGGCTGAAGGGCCTGTTTCCATGCTGCATCTCTAAATTAAAGCTAAGATGCTATCTGATTCACCTTGGACTTTGATTATGGATCTGGTGCTTTATGCTGAGAATTATATTCTGTATCTTTCCTTTTGCTTTATATGTATGGATGGTTGCATTTATGTGTGATATTCTTTGATTTAGTTATATAGCTGTAGATATAGCATGTGGACTTTAGACTTTAGGCTTTAGTGATACGCCAAGGAAACAGGAGCTTTGGCCCACTGAATCTGCTTCGAACAGCAATCATCGCTTATACTAACCTACATACACTGGGGCCAATTTTACAACTTACCAAAGCCAATTAACCGACAAATCTGTACGTCTTTGGAGTGTTGGAGCAAACCGGGAGCACCCGGAGAAAACCCACGCAGTCACATGGAGAACTTACAAATGCCGTACTGACAGCGCCGATAGTCAGGATTGAACCTGGGGCCCTGGCTCTGTAAGGCAGCGACTCTACCACTGTACCACTGTGCTGCCAGCTTATGGAAGGACCATTCAGAGGCCTCATAACAGAAGGGAAGAAGCTGTTCCCAGGGCGGTAACTCCACCGTTGCGCCAACATGCCGTGCTGATAAACAAAACTTTACCCTCAGTATGTGACAATCATTAACTTAAACCTAAACCGATGAATGGTTGGACAGTGTTGAGACAGAGAAGGGATGTGGTGGACTGGTGGAGTTGGGCCTTGTCAAGGTACATGCACCGTCTAACAAAGATGTATGTCCATGTGCACCATGTAGTAATTGAAAAAGCAGTGAAGCACAATGTGTATCTGATTAAGCCCTGGATGCGTTTACTTCACATGTTGCACTCCCTGCTGGTCATTATATTTGCAATGATGATTAAAGTAATAACATAAAATGACTGTCTCAGGAGATGGTTTTGCAACAGATGCAGCACCATCAGCCAATTTTAGTCAAAAAAAGACACATTTTCAGCCTAGTTGAAAACGACATTGTGATGAGACCATTTCCTTGCTGCCAGGGTTCGGAGCCAAAGGTCTTTTCCACACCCTTTAGCTAGTAGCCTGTTCATTGTCCAGAGCATATGAGCAGCAAGTGTGTCTGAGAAACTCTCTGTGTCTGCCTCGTAGCAATGTGTTTACACAATGGATATATAGAGTCTGTGTAGGGGGAGATGCAGATGCAGGTTTACATAGAAAATAGGCACAAAATGCTGGAGCAACTCAGCGGGTCAGGCAGTATCGCTAGAGAAAAGGCATAGGTGATGTTTCGGTTTGAGACACTTAGATTAATTTAGTTTGTTTAGCTTGGAGATACAGGCCCTTCGGCCCACCGAGTCCGTGGTGACCAGCGACCCCCGCACAGTAGCACTATCCTGGACACTAGGGACACTTTAAAATTTCACCAAAGCCAATTAACATACAAATCAGTACGTCTTTGGAATGGGGGAGGAAACGGAAGCACCCAGAGAAAGCCCGCGAGGACACGGTGAGAAAGTACAAACTCCGTACAGACAGGATCAAACCCGGGATCGTGGTGCTGTAAGGCAGCAACTCTACAGCTGCGCCACCGTGCCGCACTTCTTCAGTCTAACACATATAATCTGGCTCGGGATCCTTCTAACAGTCTGATGAAGAATCCCAACCCAAAACTTCACCTATCCATGTTCTCCTGGGCTTGTGCCTGTTCATGCTGAGTTATGCCCCTATCCCACTTGGGAAACCTGAACGGAAACCTCTGGAGACTTTGTGCCCCACCCAAGGTTTCCGTGCGGTTCCCAGAGGTTCCCGGAGGTTTTTGTCAGTCTCCCTACCTGCTTCCACTACCTGCAACTTCCGGCAACCACCTGCATGCAACCTCCGGGAACCGCACGGAAACCTTGGGCGGGGCGCAAAGTCTCCAGAGATTTCCGTTCAGGTTTCCTAAGTGGGACTGGGGCATTACTCCAACACTTTGTATCTTTTTTTGTAAACCAGCATCTGCAGTTCCTTGTTTCGACAAAAAAGTATCTTTGACTAACATGAAGCGATTGGGTTTTAAGACCTCAGGCAGTTAGAACTGGTTGTAACATTTCCTCCACTTTGACCCTCACCACTGCTCACCCCTTTGTTCCATTCCCTGTCCACCCATGACTATGTGGTCAAGTATCATGTCAACCCTGAGCTTGTCATTGATATCACTGCTGTAGCTGGATTAACAACAATGAATGGATGAAGCCCAGGAAAGAGTTTGGGAACCTTGTGTCATGGTGTTAGGGCAGCAACCTAGTCTTAGTGCATGTGCGGACATGGTGTCGAAGGACGAGAAACTGAAGCAAAGAAGTGGAAGCCAAATAACCGAATGGAAAGGAAGCCAAAACATCAAATAACCGAAAGGGTGGGACACCATTCGGTTTGTTGGCTTGTAGGCAACGCAGCCTTTCGGTGAGTTGGCGTTTTGGCAGAACGGCCTTTTGGTTAGTTTGCTTTTAGACATCCCACCCTTTCAGTTAGTTGGCGTTTCGGCTTCATACGCTTTCGGTTAGTTGGCATTTCAGCTTTGTTTCCATTTGGTTAGTTGGCTTCCACTTCTTTGCTTCGGCGTCTCATCCTTCGACGCCACGTCTGGGTACCGTCATAGAGTCATCATAAAGTCATACAGCGTGGAAACAGGCCTTTTGGCCGCACTTGCCCACTTGTCCCATCAACATTAGTCCCACCAGTCTTGGAGAAGATGCAGAAGCTTCTTCCCCATAGCTCTGAGACTCCTGAACCAGTCACATTATCATACCCCTCTCCCAAAGTTATTGCCATGTACTAATACTCTCAACTCTATCTCAGATGGATATTCCGTATTCTAATTTTTTTTTTAATTGGCATGACAGTCTTTTTTTTGCACCTGCCACTATTTTTGCACCTGCCATTGTATTTAGTACTGAATTTATCATTACTCTGTGAGCTTCATGTGAACAAGGAATTTAATTATTCCCTGATGTATATAACTAAACTAATCTGAATCTAAATTGACCCAATTTCTAGGCAATATTACTTTTTTTTTAAATGACTTTGGTGAACTAAATGGGTTTTATGACGCTCAAAAGGGTGCATTAGTGATGTGTAGGAAGGAACTGCAGGTGCTGGTTAACACCGAAGATAAGACACAAAACGCTGGAGTAATTCAGTGGGACAGGCAGCATTTCCGGAGAGAAGGAATGATTGATGTTTCGGGTCTGCCTGTCCCACTCCAGCATTTTGTGTCTATTTTCAGTACATTATTGATACTGTCTTTTTAATTTAGACAATATTAATTTTGTATTTTAATGAATATAACATTTGCGGGTGCTATAATGAAATTTGAACATATCTCCAGTTCATTAGTTCTGGTTTATAGATGATGGGTTTAGCAATTTACCTACAATGTACTACACCAATTAAAATAAAATAAAATGATTCAATTGTTGTACAGATGCTTTCAAGGCGTAATATATCCAGAAAGCTTACCCTCTTAAAAAGCTTCATTGGGTATTATGTGGGTAGCACAGTGGTGCAGCCTGATGGGCCTGTCCCACTTAGGCGACTTTTTAGGCGACTGCAGGAGACTATGCGGTTGCCACATGTTCGCGGGTGGTTGCCGGGGAGTCGCCTTCATCGTCGTGAGGCGCTCCGGCAATCTGGGAACTAGTCGCAGCCTCATTAGAATGAAGCCGCCATGGCGAGTAGCGAGAATTCTCGTGCCGTAGGTGGGTCACCTGGAGGTCCCAGTGGGTCGCCAGGAGGTCAAAGGTTCTCGTAGGTTGTAGCCGGTGCTGACCGGTGAATTTCATTGGCTCGTTGGGGGAAAAAAACGTAAGCAGTAGTTTTCAGAACCAAGGATAACCGACCGGTAATGTTAAATGTCCGCCGAGCTTCACAGCCGTGTATCTCTGGCTTGTTAAAAGTTGTCTCCATTCCTTCTCCCCCCTTGTCCCCCTCTCTTTTAAAGGACTTGCGTAACCCTTGCCGTACACTGTGCTTTCACCATCTTAATTACAGCGCCAACCTTCCTGTTCATCGCGGTGTGTGTCTGTATCACATTGGCTTAGCACCGTGTGAATTTCACTCAGACAGCGCTCCCTCCGCTTGCTGTGTCCCCCGCCTACAAAATGGGCTGGTGAAGGAAGCGATGTGTGTGTGTGTGTGTGTGCTCCACTCTGACAGTCGCCGTTCCAGTCACTGGTTTTTCATGCGACTGTAAAATCGCCTGTGGGACAGGCCCATTACAGCGCCAGAGACCTGGGTTCGGTCCTGACTACGGGTGCTGTCCGTACAGAGTTTGTACGTTCTCCTCGCGACCTGCGTGGGTTTTCTCTGGGTGCTCCGGTTTCCTCCCACACGCCAAAGACATACAGGTTTGCAATTTAATCGGCTTGATAAAATTATAAAATTGTGCCTAGTGCGTGTAGTGTAGTGTTATTGTGCGGGGATCACTGGTCAGTGCAGACTGGGTGGGCCAAAGGGCCTGTTGCTGTGCAGTATCTCCAAACTAAACAATGTCAGTTCCCACTGTGTCTAGACAGCTGTTCATACCAGCTTTTAAATATTGTACAGTGACACCCTCGAAACTTACTAAGTAGCATTTTCATGCAATATGCTGGGGGTGGAAGGAGTGAGTAAATTCTTTCTCCACTTGTCTCAAGAGCTTCCCATTGTATTACAGGCTGCCATACTATTATATGGTGTTATTAGAAGGCTAATGTCCTGTAAGTATTGCTGAAAGTGAGCCTCCAGGGGCCTGGTAACCTACTGGGTAACCTGCCTTTTACCTGCAGCTTAGTTTTCTCCATAGATATTTAGTTTTATGAAGCAATCACAGTCAGGCAGGTATTAGCAGTTTGTGATGGAGTCTAAGTATCACTAGTGGTGGTTTAGTTTAGTTTAGAGATACAGCGCGGAAACAGGCCATTTTGGCCCACCGAGTCCACGCTGGCTGGCGATCCCCGCACACCCGCACACTATTCTGCACACACTAGAGACAACTTAACAGTTTTACCAAAGCCAATCAACCTACAAACCTGTACGTCTTTGGAGTGTGGGATGGAAACAGAGCACCTGGAGAAAACCCACCAGGTCACAGGGAGAACATACCAACTCCACACAGACAACCCCCGTAGTGAGGATCGAACCCACTCACTGCTGGTGTAAGACAGCAATTCTCCGCTGCGCTACCGTGCCGCCCGAGTCTAAGTGTCGCCAGTGGTAGTTTAGTTTAGTTTAGGCGGAAACAAGCCATCCTTCCCACCGAGTCCACGCCGACCAGCAATCCCCGCACACTAACACTATCTTATGCGCACTAGGGACAATTTAAATTCCTACCAAAGCCAATTAACTTACAAACCTGTAGGTCTTTGGAGTGTAGGAGGAAACCAGAACACCCGGAAAAAACCCACGTGAGTCTAGTGGAGGCTTTGCGCCCCACCCAAGGTTTCTGCGCGGTTCCCGGAGGTTCCCGGAGGTTTTTGTCAGTCTCCCTACCTGCTTCCACTACCTGCAACCTCCGGCAACCTCCTGCAACTTCCGGGAACCGCACGGAAACCTTGTGTGGGGCGCAAAGTCTCCAGAGGTTTCCCTTCAGGTTTCCGAAGTGGGACAGGGGCATTAGTGTGCAGGAATCGCTGGTCAGTGCAAACTTGCTGGGCCAAAGGGCCTGTTTCCACACTGTATCTAGGTTCTAGGTGCTACTGCAGTTGTACAGGGTCTTGGTGAGACCACACCTGGAGTATTGCGTACAGTTTTGGTCTCCAAATCTGAGGAAGGACATTATTGCCATAGAGGGAGTGCAGAGACGGTTCACCAGACTGATTCCTGGGATGTCAGGACTGTCTTATGAAGAAAGACTGGATAGACTTGGTTTATACTCTCTAGAATTTAGAAGATTGAGAGGGGATCTTATAGAAACTTACAAAATTCTTAAGGGGTTGGACAGGCTAGATGCAGGAAGATTGTTCTCGATGTTAGGGAAGTCCAGGACAAGGGGTCACAGCTTAAGGATAAAGGGGAAATCCTTTAAAACCGAGATGAGAAGAACTTTTTTCACACAGAGAGTGGTGAATCTCTGGAACTCTCTGCCACAGAGGGTAGTTGAGGCCAGTTCATTGGCTATATTTAAGAGGGAGTTAGATGTGGCCCTTGTGGCTAAGGGGATCAGGGGGTATGGAGAGAAGGCAGGTACGGCATACTGAGTTGGATGATCAGCCATGATCATATTGAATGGCGGTGCAGGCTCGAAGGGCCGAATGGCCTACTCCTGCACCTAATTTCTATGTTTCTATGTTTCTATCTCTAAACTAAACTAAACTAAAATCCAAATTGGCTCGGAGGAGAGGAAATAAATACTGAGCTAATTCCTTGTGGCTGTTAATGTGACTCCGTGAGACCAGTATGTTTACAGAGGTCTGACAGTTATAACTATGATTAATCTCAACAAACACTAACCATCTTGACAGTAATACCCCACTTAAACACCCCAGCTGCTAATTGACTTTTAGATTGCATTCATAGCTGCACTAAACTAGATCCTGTGATTGGTTGCACAGGCTACCCTGACTCAGTGTTTACGCTACTCTTACAGTTAGTGAGAAGGGCCATGAAGGCATGTTCCAATTGTGAAGTCTTTTTAGAAATAACCCGGAGCAGCACTGAGAGGAAAAGGCAGGTGGGTGATGATCATAGCACAGTGGTGCAGTAGGGTGGCAGAGATAAGACACCCAAGCTGGATACTGAGAAGATATCACCGTGTTTCTCTGGAAAGTTGGAAGTTTAGAAGAGACTTGATAGAAGTACGTGTATGGAATGATGAGAGGCATAGATAGCGTAGACAGTCAAACCTTTATCCCAGGGTGGATATATCCAACACTAAAGGGCATAGCTATACGTCCATGTTCATAGGTTCTAGGTGCAGAATTAGGCCATTCAGCCCATCAAGTCTACTCCCTCATTCAATCATGGCTGATCTATCTTTCTACTTCCTTCTCCTCATAATCCTTGTCACCCATACTAATCAGGGATCTATAACCAAATCCACTTTAAAAATATCTAATGACTTGGCCTCCACAGCTTTCTGCAGCAATGAGTTCCACAGAATCACCTGAGTTCCACAGATCCTCTGATGAAAGACATTTCTCCTCATCTCCTTTCAAAAGATGTGTCCTTTTATTCTGGGTCTATGCCTTCTGGTCTGGACAGATCTGGTGGAGGCAGTTACGATAGTGGCAATGAATAGGTGTTTGGGTAGCCACATGGAAATGCACTGACAGAGGGATAGTGAAACTTCACGTGGTCACAGGGGGAACGTCCAAATACCATACTGATGGCACAGATATAATGGAACCTGGGTCGGTGGAGCTGTGTAGCAGTTCTGGCAGCTGATTACACTGGGATTACACTGGGATTACACTGAGAGCAGGCATAGAGTCAAAGGACCAAATAATCTTCTTCTATGTTCAGATTTAGCTTTTAG
Source organism: Leucoraja erinaceus (assembly GCF_028641065.1). Lineage (NCBI taxonomy): Eukaryota > Metazoa > Chordata > Chondrichthyes > Rajiformes > Rajidae > Leucoraja > Leucoraja erinaceus. Next base: position 31,131,615 of record NC_073392.1, read on the forward strand.
ATTAGGTTTACTATCATCATCATCATATTCATAATCATACTTTATTAGCCAAGTATGTTTTGCAACATACGAGGAATTTCATTTGCATTGTCATGCCAATAAAAAGCAATGGAACACACAAAATACATATTAGCATAAACATCCACCACAGTGACTCCTCCACATTCCCCACTGTGAAGGAAGGCGAAAAAAAAAATTCAATCTCTTCCCTTCTTTGTTCTCCCATGGTCAGGGGGCCTCAAGCCTTCGTTTGATGGGGCGATCTGGGCTCTTGTAGCCAGCGGCATTTGGGCTCTTGCATTGGGGCGATCAAGCTCTGCACTGCTGGGGGGGGGGGGGGGGGGGGGGGGGGGGGGGGGGTAAATCTCAGCTCCCCCACACCGGGCGATCTGACCCCGGGTCGGGGCTGATAAAAACCTTCTGCAACTGGAGCTTCCCGACATCAGTCTCTACCCGAGACTGCGAGCTCCTCGATGGTGAAATCCGCAGGTCACAGTTGGAGCATAGATTCCAGGCAAGGGATCGCAGACTCCGATGGTAAGTCCACAGTCCCACTGTGGGGCTCAAAGTCAGTCTCGAGCAACGCCGCCAGCTCCATGATGTTAGGCCGCAGAGCGACCGGAGATACGACATGGAAAACAATCGCATCTCCGCAAGGTAAGAGATTGAAAATAGTTTTCCCTTGACCACCCCCCCCCCCCCCCCCCCCCCCACCCCCAACTTAAAACAAACCAGAGAACATTAACACATACTATTAAAACACGCTAAAAATAACAAAATAAGACACAAAGACAGACAGACTGTTGGCGAGGCTGCAATCGCGGTGCCACCCAGTGGAACATTGTATCGGGACACAGAAAAGCTTTTATTTGCATGCCATCCATTCAAATCAGATAATACTATACATGAGCACAAGCAAGGTAAACATATGTACAACAGGTAGAGCGGAGAGGACAATTCCAGAGTGCAGAATATAGTTTCCCATCATTTTAATGGAATGATTCATTGGGAAAAAAAACAATGTCTGCAATGAGATAGGCTGGAAAATAGGGAGTGCATCCTAGCTTGTGGAAGGACCATTCAGAAGTCTGATAACAAAGGGGAAGAAGCTGTTCCTTAGTCTGGTGATAGGTACCTTCAAGCTTCTGTCTCTCTGCCCGATGGGTCTGGGGAGAATAAGGAGTGAAAAGGATGGAAAAGGTCCTTGATTGTGTTGACTGCTTTCCTGAGGCATGATGAAGTGTAGATGGAGTCAATGATGGTGTGTCTGGTCTGTGTGATGGACTGGGCTGCAACCACAACTCTTCATACAAATACATCAATAGATGCTCCTGAACACATCATCAGTGATGTAACATGGGGTCATTGGGAGTTTCGAGTCTTTCACACATCAGACACCCTCGCCCAGGCGACCCAGCCGTGGTTGATCAGACCACGCCTTGTGTTCAGGTGGCATTCGCTCCTCCCCATGGACCTCCTCTCCTGATCCAGAGCCATCTCGAGGCCTTCTCCGCTGCCTCTGTGGTGTTCTTGATGGCCCTTCTCCTCGCCACTCCGTTGATGCCCAGTGCACTCAAGGCTTTGTAGAGCGATTGCCCTGCAAAACCTCTGCAGCCAACCTCGATGGGCATACACCTTGCCTTCCAGCCCTGCTTGCGGCAGTCTAATTCCTTGGGGTCTTGTGGTCTTGGGTTGAGCAGTTCCCAAACCAAGCTGTGATGCAACTTGACAATATGCATTTGCAGAAGTTGTAAAATAGATAGATATTATGAAACTATTCCACCAACATCCTAAGAGCCCGGATTGTGAGAATGAGTGAAGAGTTTAATCTCTCTAGTCTAACTGTATTTGACCTGGATAGACACAAAACTCAGCGGGACAGGCAGCATCTCTGGATAGAAGCAATGTATGACATTTCGAGTCGAGACTCTTCTTCAGACTGACCCGTGTACATGACCTGGGATGGGATCTTGGTTTGATTAATGTGGTTATATTCTTCCCCTTCAGTTCCTAGTATTTCACTTTGGTATCATAGTTCTGCAGATCGCTTAGTGGAATTACATCCCCACATGCAAGACAGCTGCTTTATTGCAAAATCATTTTGTATTTGAAAACATGTTGGATAGTTGAACTTAACGGAAGCTCCTCATGTTAATAGAGCTCTAAAATTTGTCCCCACAATTTGAAGATCACTGCTTATAACAACACCATAAACACAATTAGGCCGAATGCATTACTGGTTAGAAGGAAAACACAGCAATCCATTGCTCACCTTGTCCATATAGAGCAATGCCACGCTGTGCATTTATTGTATAACATGCAACCATTTTAATGTGCATGAAAACAGGAAACCAGCCCTTGAGGAGGATATTATAAATTTTAAGAGTGCAATGAATAGATTTTTGACAGCAAAAGTGTCACATTACTGGATTCCATTTTAACCACTTTTCTGCAGAAAGAATTTGGAAAAATAATTACTTGTTTTAAGCATTATGTAGTCACACAATTTACTTTTCAAATATAAAATAGTGTGTCAGATGATGCACTAGGTTTGAGAATAGATTAGAAATCAGAGATATGTTGCCTTGACTGCACTATCAAAAAATGCTTTTCATTCAGTATCTTCAAATTATTTGTTTTCTATTGTTGTGTAGGAAGGAACTGCAGATGCTGGTTTGAACCAAGGATAGACACAAAATGCTGGAGTAACACAGCGGGACAGGCAGCATTTCTAGATAGAAGGAATGCGTAACGTTTCGAGTCGAGACCCTTCTTCAGACTGAAAGTCACGGGAAACGAGAGATATAGACAATGATATAGAGAGATAAAGAACAATGAATGAAAGATATGCAAAAATGTAACGATGATAAAGGCAAAAGGCCATTGTTAGCTGTTTGTTTGGTGAAAACAGGAAGCTGGTGCGACTTGGATGGGGAGGCATAGAGAGAGAGGGAATGCTGGGGTTAATTGAAGTTAGAGAAATCAATATTCATACCGCTGAATAAGTTGCCCAAGCGAAATATGAGATGCTGTTCCTACAATTTGTGTTTGGCCTCACTCTGACAATGGATGAGACCTAGGACAGAAAGGACATTGTGGGAATGTGAGATAAGATTAGCTACCGGGAGATCAGGTGGGTTCAGGCGGACTGAGTGGAGGTGTCCAGCGAAACGATCGCCCAGTATGTGTTTGATCTCGCCGATGTACAAGAGTCCACATCTTGAACAATAGATACAGTAGATGAGGTTGAAGGAGGTGCAAGTGAACCTCTGCCCAACCTGCAAGGACTGTCCTTGGACAGAGTCGAGGGAGGAGGTACAGCGACAGGTGCTGCATCTTCTGCAGTTGCGGGGGAAGTTACCTGGGGAGGGGGTGGTTTAGGTGGGAAGGGATGAGTTAACCAGGGAGTTATGGAGGGAACAGTCTCTGTGGAAGGTGGAAAGGGGTGGAGATGCGAAGATGTGACTAGCGGTGGGATCCCGATGGAGGTGATGAAAATTTTGGAGGATTTTGTGTTGTATGCGATGGCTGATGGGGTGAAAGGTAAGGGCTAGGGGTCTCTGTCTCTGTTGCGACTAGGGGGAGGGGGAGCAAGGACAAAGCTGCGGAGTACTGAGGAGACGAGTGAGGGTCTCATCTATGATGGGAGAGGGGAACCCCGTTCCCTAAAGAACCTCGGATGTCCTGGTATGGAATAGCTCAACCTGGGCGCAGATGCGGCGTAGACGGGGGAATTGGAAGTGGGGGATAGAGACTATGCAGGAAACAGGCTGGGAAGAAGTGTTGTTGAGATAGTTGTGGGAGTCATTGGGTTTGAGTTCAGTTTTCTATTGTTGTTTGATAAGGGCTTTATAAAGAAGACCGAGAAAGCATTTCTGTATCATGTTGCAAAGCTAATAAAAATAAAGTTGGGAGAGTTCAACCAAGGTGAAGAAATGTTGGAGAAAATCAAAACAAATCAAAAGCAAATGTTGGAAATCTGAAATAAAAACAGAAAATGCTGGAAACAGGCAGTCAGGCAGTATCTGTGGAAGGGGAAACAAAATTAATGTCTCTGGTCCGAGACTAAGGCCAAGAACATGAAACTTAGAACATAGAACAGTGTAGACACAAGGTGCTGGAGTAACTCACCAGGCACCTGCTACTCTCTGTCATTATAAAAATTGCCCTACACATCGCCTTTAAAGAAATTGACCTAATATTAGTTTTAGAGATACAACACAGAAACAGGCCCTTCAGTCCATCAAGTCCAGGGCGACCAGCAATCGCCCGGTACACTAGCACTGACTATCCTATACGCTAGGGACAATTTGCCGAAGCCAATTAACCTACAAACCTGAACATCTTTGGAGTGTGGGAGGAAACCGGAGCAGCCGGTGAAAACCCACGCGTTCACAGGGAGAACATACAAACTCCATGAGGACAGCACCCGTAGTTAGGATCGAACCCAGGTCTGAGGCCAGGGCTGTATAGCAGCAGAATTGCAGCGATTTGTGGTCGCAGCCCGGACCATCACACAAACCAACCTCCCTGCTATCGACTCCATTTACACCTCATGCTGCCTCGGCAAGGCCACCAGCAAAATCAAGGACGAGTCGCACCCTGGCCACTCCCTCTTCTCCCCTCCCCCATCAGGCAAAAGGTGTGTGCATCGCTGCACATCTCGTATGTGTATGTGACAAATAAACTTGACTGACTGAGGTATAGAAGTGTGAAAACGAACATCTCCAGATTCAAGGACAGTTTCTTCTCAGCTGTTATCAGGCAACTGAATCACCTTACCACAACCAGAGCGCAGTGCTGAACTACTATCCATCTCTTTGGTGACCCTCGGACTGTCCCTGATCGGACTTTGCTGGCTTTCCCTGGCACTAAACGTTATTCCCATGTACTGTACTGTAAATGTACTGTAATACACTGTAAATACACTGTACTCGATATGACTCGATTGTAATCATGTCTTGTCTCTCTGCTGACTGAATAGCACGTAACTAAAGCTTTTCACTGTACCTCGGTACACGTGACAATAAGCTGAACTGAAGACAGTATCTCTACCACCATATATGTTCAATAAATCAACCCATTCATTTGGGGATGTACTAATAAAGTTACTGACAAGCAGACCACATTTAATACTTGTTGAAAAGTTAGATAGACTGTGCTTCACCATCTTAAATAAAATTACATGTTCTTTCTTCAACAAATTTACAATCTGGGGAGCTGGATAAAGGAACCAAAGTGGGCTTCAGTTTCAGTCTGAGAAAATTGTTCCCGTTGTTCACGGACATTGTTTCAATTCCGAACGGCAGCAAGACCTTACTTTTTTATTACTTTTTTTATTGCAATGTTCCCGTCTCACTCTCTGGATATTTTACTCAACTGGCAAGAGCAAACCACATGGCGAGAAAAGTATGGAAACGTCGCAGATACGGCTTTATTTTATTAAAATTATAAAATTAATCCCACCTGTTCTAGAATCGGCAAATCTAATCGAAATGACAAAATGCCACATTAAAACCGAGTGGGGAAAGTACAAATGAGCTTTCACAAAGAGAACATTTATACGGTGAAAGATGCAATTCATGCAGCCCACTGATTTTTTTTTTCTTCCCTTGATGTTGACAGGCGGTGGGGCTTTTGAAAAAGTGGTTTGGGAGGGAAAGAAATACATGTGTTTATGTAATACTTAATTACATCGCTGAAAGATCTTATAGTGCAGCACTGAGGACCAGGAATTGTTGCTATGTGAATGAAAGTGGTTTCATGTACAGCTCATGAGGGGAATGGTATAAACTTGTAACATTTCTAAATTAAACTAGTTAAAATCAAATTAAGCTACTTTAGTCTAGTTTAGTTTTAGTTTGTTTAGTTTAAGTTAGTTTAGGTAAGTTTAGTGTAGTATAGTTTAGATTAGTTTAGTTTAGTTTATTATCACGTGTACTGAGATACAATGATTTTTTTTTGTTGTGTGCTAACCAGTTAGCGGAAAGACTGTGCATGATTACTATGGAGCCATCCACATGATAAATGGAATAATGTGAATAACATTTAGTGCAAGATAAAGTCCAGTAAAGTCCGATCAAAGATAGCCCAAGGGTCTCCAATGAGGTAGATAGTAGCTCAGGACTGTTCTCTAGTGTTTGGTAGGTTGAGAAGGGTCTCGACCTGAAACGTCAACCAATTGCTTCACTCCAGAGATGCTGCCTGTCCCGCAGAATTACTCCAGCGTTTTGTGTCTATCTTCATTGGTAGGATGGTTCAGTTGCCTGATAGAGTGATAGTCATACATGTGGGAAAAAGGCCTTTCAGACCAACTTGCAAACACCGACCAACATGTCCTATCTACACCAGCATTTGGCCCATATCCCTCTAAACCTATCCTATCCATGTATCTGTCCAAATGTTTCTTTAATGTTGCGATACTACCTGCATCAACTACCCCCTCCGGCAGCTCATTCCATACACCCACCATTCTTTGTGTGAAAAGGTTACTCCTCAGGTTCCTATTAAATCTTTCTCCCCCTCACCTTAAACCCATGTCCTCTGGTTCTTGAGTCCCCTCCTCTGGGCAAAAGACTCTGTGCATCTACCCGATCTATTCCTCTAGCAGTGTCTGCAGTTCCTTGTTGCTACATGTGCCAGCAAATATCCCTTCCTCCAGGATAATGCGTCTTGGATACGGGTGACAACATTGTAATCTGATGGCCAATGTTTGCAAACTAAACTGTATGAATAGCAGTTTTGATTAATGCATTACTTTGTAAACTCTGAACTTGTAATAAAAGCCCCTTGTTAAGGAACAGTGCAGGTTCGTTTGTGCGGTGCCATTTCAGAACGTTTCTATACCGTTAAATACTTGGCACCAACTTTATCATCCACGCCTTTGTCCTTCCCTAACCTTCTTCCCTAAGCCGGGCAAGTCTTGATCCAGGCTCCTACTGGAGCCAAGTGAGATTTCCACTGATCCAATGTAAGTGCGCGATGCGTGTTTTGCTTTGCTTAATTGTCGTTCTAAGTCTTTGTTGTGCTGGTGTTTGCTGGCAACCATAGCAATCCTGCACTGCACTGCACTTATTTTGATGTGGGTGAAAATTAATGAAGCGGCGAGTGGCCGGTACGGAGCAAAACAGTGGCAATCGGCACGAGATGGAGGGACAGCTGCATCAGAAGCGATGCACTCACTGAATCAAAGCCGCAGAGTAACATTGTCGAGAGGTAACCTGCAGTTGTAACTCTGGATCTTGGTGTCCCATCTGTAATAGATCGTCTTCTGATGCTGTGAAATGTGCTGCCAGCTGTTATCCAGAGAGGGTGAAGAAGAATTAAACTGATTTTTAAAAGACATAGAAATACGTTGTTTAGTTTAGAGATACAGCATAGAAACAAGCTCTTCAGCCCATTGAGTCCACACCGACCTGTGATCATCCCATACACTGAGACTATCCTACATACTAGGGACAATGTACAATTTTACCTACAAGCCAGTATGTTTTTGGAGTGTGGGAGGAAACCAGAGCACCCGGAGAAAACCCATGTGCTCACGGGGAGAACGTACAAACTCCATACAGCACCCGTAGTCAGGATGGATCCCGGGTCTCTGACACTGCAAGGCAGTAACTCTACCGCTGCACCACTGTGCCACCCACTCTGTCCATGTCGATTCCCTCCAGAGTTCCTGTGGCCCAGGCTTGTCTCTGAGACACACTGGGAGTTAACAAACACTTGGCCCAAATCTTGCTGTAAAAGTACGGTTAGTTTCCGACAGCTAACAGTTCAGGCACAGGGGAAATACGGGGTGGAAAGCAAATGGCCATTACCAGCTGGTTGGTTTCCTCTGGCCTGTTTGTTTACTCCATGGCAGCTCATCCCCGACCTCAACGCTCCTTTTAATGGACATTTACAAAGTTTATGTTCATAAGTTCTCGGAGCAGAATTAGGCCATTCGGCCCATCAAGTCTCCTCCGCCATCCAATCATGGCTGATGTATAATTCCATCTCTACCCCAATCTCCTGCCTTCTCCCCATAACCCCTGACACCCGTACTAATCAAGAATCTATCAGTCTCCACCTTAAAAATATCTATTGATGACCTCCATAGCCATCTGTGGCAATGAATTCCATAGATTTGGGCTTTTCATCCCCCCCCCCCATCCATCTAAAGTACAGCGCGTACAGACCCTGTGCCATCAAATGCTCATCATAATTTAATCCAGCAATAGACAATACAGACTCACTGCTCCATCTATCAACCTACCAGCCAAGATGAGCGAGCTAGAACCAGCTGGGCCCTGCGATCGTGCAATTAAACTTACAAATAAAAGGAATGATCTCAGAAAGAGTGTTAAATTAGGTCTGAAGTGCATAAATAAATCACACAACTGATTTAACAGCCATTGGCAAAATTGCAAAGTTTACATCATGAGATAGACTCGTGCAGTGGCTTGTACGTGTGTATAGTGGGTGAAAGGTGAATCTAGCTGGAGAAGGTGCTTGCAGCGCTTGCCATTACACTCGCTCCAGCATTGTGCTGCGGCACATGACTTCTGACTTCCTCCGGTGACTTTAATGGCCTGATGCACTATTAATGGACTGATGCCGAACGCACTATTTACCAAACCGCGCAAGGCCTGGATACGATGTGGAGAGGATGCATCCATGAGTGGGAGAGTCTAGGGCCAGAGGGCACAGCCTCAGAATAAAAGGACGTACCTTTAGAAAGGAGATGAGGAGAAATTTCTTTAGTCAGAGGATGGTGATTCTGTGGAATTCATTGGCACAGACATTGTGGAGGTCATTCGGTATTTGTAAGGCGGAGATTGACAGATGCTGGGTTAGTATGGGTGTCAGGGGTTATGGGGAGAAGGGAGGAGAATGGGATTGAGAGGGAAAGATAGATCAGCCACGATTGAATGGCAGAGTAGACATGATTCTTCTCCTATAATCTTATAAACATAAATTTATTAATTATATAGGAATGCAGGCCAGGTTACAGGTATTTTCTCCAGCTCATATCTTGACATCTTGACCGAGTAAACTCAGTATCATCCCAAACCCAAACTCCGTTATAATTGTTGTCACACCCCAAAGGACCAAATGGTTCAACTTCCTTTGTGAACAAGAATCTTAACAAGAGAATTAAGCTGTTTTCAGAGTGTCTGGAAGAATTGGCAGCTGATAAGACGATCCTGATGTCTGGTGATTGTGAGACAGAAGGAGATCTGTAGCCAATTTGCACACAATTTGCTCCTGCATACAATGTAATAATGTCTGAAACAGTCGGTCGAGAGATAAATATTGGCCGAAAGATAATTAGTTAGCAAAGCTGCAAATACTCAGAAGGTGAGGGCGCATCTGTGGGGAAACTGAATTAACGTTTCAATTCCATGCTTTAGTTTAGTTTAGAGATACAGCGACGAAACAGGCCCTTCAGCCCACCGGGTCCGTGCCAACCAGCGATCCCCGGACACGAACACTATCCTACACTCTAGGGCCAATTTACCGATGTATCATTTTTTTGTGCGTCTTTGCAGTGTGGGAGGAAACCGGAGCAGCGGGAGAAAACCAACGCGGTCACGGGGAGAACGTACAAAATCTGTGTGTACTCCTTGTGTACTCTCTCAGTGAAGTCTACTATTACACAACTACATCGGTCATTGAGCTGCAGGTTGCAGGTATTACCGGCATGTGTAGGAAGGAACTGTAGATGCTGGTTTAAACCGGAGATAGACACAAAATGCTGGAGTAACTCACTGGGACAGGCAGCATCTCTGGGTGACATATCGGGTTGAGACCCTTCTTCAGACCAAGTCCAGGTAGGTGAGGACGCATTTGTTGAGGGCATGTGTAAACAACTGAGTCATGCAATCTAAAATCCAAGATCATCTTTAATCAGCATTTAAACCATGGCGGTACAGCAGGTTATTAGTTGTCAGAGCATCATAACCGCTTCCAAGACTGAGCAGTACAGGAAGTAGGTGTTAATATAAATGGTACAGTAGGGTGGGGTTTGTGATGCTAGTCTGCTAAGATTGGTTGTCATGCATAAACCAATCTACAGCATGGATCAGGCATAGAATGAAGAAAGGGTCTGAAGAAGGGTCCCAACCCAAAACGTCACCCATTCCTTCTATCCAGTGATGCTGCCTATCCCGCTGAGTTAAGGGCCTGTCCCACTTGGGCGTCATTTGCGCATCCCAGAATCCTGGGGTGCTGCGCGCGACCGTGCGTCACTGCCTACGCCACCACGCACCATGCGCGCATAATGCAACCCTAGCGCGGCGTTACGATGCGTAAATGATGTTGCGTAAATGGCGCGGAAATAACGCCCTAGTGGGACAGGCCCTTTACTCCAGCATTTTGTGTCTATCTTAGGTGTTACCAGCACATGTGCACGTTTGGAGTCAAGTTCCAAATCATCATCGAGTCATTCAATGAGAGCATCCTGACCGGTTTCATCATTGCCTGATGCGCCAGTTCTGATGGACAGGAACGTAAGAGGCTGCAGAGGGTGGTAGACTCGGCCCAGCCCCTCCCCACCATCTACATGAGGACATGCCTCAAGAAGATGGTATCTATCATCCAGGATCTATAACCATCGAACCATCCTACCAACATCTAGAGAGCAGTCCTGAGCTACTATCTACCTCATTGGAGACACCTCAGACTATCTTTGATCAGACTTTGCTGGACTTTACCTCGCACTAAACATTATTCACATCATTCCTTTTGTCATGTATCTGTACACTGTAGCAATGTTACAAAATTTTGAGATTTAAAAAATCAAATCTGCAATTTATCCCATCAGATAAAGCATAAAAAGAAGTTTAATTTGACACCTAATTCACTTTCATACCTCAAGTATTTAAAACGTTATGGCCATTTTCATACTCGGAAATTAGCATCTTGTTCCCTATTGATTTTCTATGGACATAACAAAAAAGCTGTGATCGTGGACAGTCAAAAGCCCATAACTTTCTTAAAAATTAAGAGAACTGAATGAAATTTTCAGTTATCATAGATTGAAACATTCAGAAACAAATATAAAATAATCTTACTTGGATGACCTGAAATTAAAGCATATAATTAGTTAGTTACCCAATTGTAGCTAATTCAAAACTTCAATTACTAGATCTAAACATCTATCCATTTCTTAAGAAATGATTAACATTTTTAAATAGCCTAAGTGTCCAAATAATATTCACAAAGAATTCACAATAAAACATGATTTTTAAATCTCATTTACATTAACTTATAGGCCAAATGGAAGGAATTTAGTGTTCAATTGCTGTAAATTAATGGTTTATGTTGCGAGTAGCTAATTTGGGGCCCATTAAATCCCGCAGTATTTTTCTGGGCATATGGGGTACAAATCCACCGCAATGGGAACGTTCCAAATCAGCACGTTCCACAGAGTTCCACAGGATTCCACTCAGCGGGACAGACAGCGTCTCTGGAGAGAAGGAATGGATAACGTTTCGGGTCGGGACTCTTCTTCAGACTGATGTCAGGGGGAAGGAGATAGATAGATAAGGAAGTGTGAAAACAGGGCAAAAGGAACGGAGGTCAAAGATCTCTACCATTGGTATCCTTCATCAGAGGAAACACCAAGCTATGGAGATTATCCTTACACATTATTACCTCTTTAAGAAGCTCCTTAAAAAACAATCTCTGAGCAAATTCTTGATCATCTTCTCTAATATTCCCTTCAGAGCCTCTGCATTTGTTTGTTTCGAAAGCGCTCCATTGAACTGCGTTGGGATGTGACTGTTATGTTCAGGATGAAATAGGTTTATGTTACAACAGTGACTCTGTAAACTGTGAAGTCCTGCTGTGTAACAATGTAATCTATGAGTGACTCCTTTGAATAAAACAAAGGAATTTCTCATGTGCTCTGAATTTTGCTCACCTGGTTTCATAAAAAATCAATTCTACTTCTGCACTCCCAATCTGCAAGCCTATATAATGAGGGGCACGTGCACAAAATTCAGCTCCATTTTGCAACAAGCTCTTGTATTTTTTTTTTTCAGTTTAATTCCAGAGGAATATTTCAGTCGTTAATATTCAAGAAACTGCGTGGTCTTTCTAGCCCAGTAACGCGTTTCTGCTCTGTAATTCCTCGCTGCGAGATCAATTATTTACCACCGTGCCAGCACTCGGGATATAGTTAACCTTATCCATCTGGTTAATCTGTTCTGTATTCCAAGCTGGTCCCGGTTTTTCTACAAACACTGATTTTTCACTATGTCACTATGATCTTATGATCATATGAAACTGCTCAGGCCAGCAAAAACTGTACAGAACATTTTGGGAAGGAATGTTTCAAAAACAGCTTCAGAGGGATTGAAGGGCATTAGTACATTGGTGCCAGTTTGAATGGGTGGACCACTTTGAGCAGTAGCGCAGACTGCTGAGTGGGTTAACGCATCAAAAGGCAGAGATCTGTCCCTTGCTGCTTCTTAACTCCTCACCATGAAGAGCTGCTGCTCTGAATGTTGAATTGAATTGAATTGATTGAATACATTTATTAGCCAAATATGTATACATACAAGGACTTTGCCTTGGTGCTTTGCTCACAAGTAACAACACGATATACAGTAGACAATTAAAAATAAAACATAAAAATAAAATAAAACATTATAATTATGAAGCCATTGCAACGACATCAATTAAGTGGAATTTGGCTCCAACCTTCTACTTTATACAAGGGATGGGAAAAACTTTGATGATTGCGATCTGTCCGTCAATGTGAAATCAAAAACCATGAGTTTGTGTTGACCACACGCTTATTGTTTACTTCCTCACTCCACAGTTGAAAAGGAAAACGTCCAAGTTAGAAATTATCATTCTGAACTACCTTCTCGAACTGTTGCTATCCTTGAGGTATACATACATATATACATACATACATACTGCCCCTATACATACATTTCTGCTCCTATAACATATATATATATACATGTATGTCCATACTTCAAGGATAGCAACGGTTTAAGAAGGTAGTTCAGAATGATAATTTCTATCTATAAATATATGCACAGTGCAATTTGTGAGAGAGTTCCATGATTTTGACCCACAGAGGGTGGAGGGTATATTGAAAGAGCTGCCACCAAAGGAATTAGTTGAGGCAGGTAACAATGAGAACATTTCCAAGTCATTTGGATTAGTGCGACATGGTAGGAAATGTCTGGAGGGATATAGGTTAAACATGAGCTAATGGCTTGGTTCGGCTTGGCGGCACAGTAGCACAGCTGGTAGCACAGCTGCCTCACATCTCCAGACCCAGGTTCAATCCCGACCTCGGGTGCTGGCTGTGTGGAGCTTGTACTTTCTCCCTGCGATTCCGTGAGTTTTCTCCGGGTGCTCCAGTTCTCCCCCACATCCCAAAGACATGCTGGTTTGCAGGTTACCTGGCCACTGTAAATTGCTCTGGTGTGCGGGCAGTGGGATAACATACAACTAGTGTGAATGGGTGATGGATGGTTGGCTTGGACTCAGTGGGCTGAAGGGCCTGTTTCCATGCTGCATTTATAATCATCATCATGGACGGCATGTTTCCGTGCTGCATGTCACTATGAGAATGATCTGGGTCGTCAGGTTTCCCGCACTTTTAGTGCCTAAGCTTGATATATGGCCTCGTATTTTTGGAATGACGCGCTCAAAGTTACTGATAACAGCGATGTTGTGTATATAATAATAATAATAATAATAATAATCTTATTTATATAGCACATTTTCAGTCAACTTGCATTGACCCCAAAGTGCTTCACATAATTACATTACATTACACACAGGCAAAGGTGGGTGAAGTGTCTTGCCCCAAGGACACAACGACAGTATGCACTCCAAGCAGGATTCGAACCGGCTACCTTCCGGTTGCCAGCCGAACACTTAGCCCATTGTGCCATCTGTCGTCCCATATGTTTAATTTATGCATTTTTGAACTACGTGCAGCTTTTCAAGTACGTAACCCTCACGTAAAAACAAGGAGTCCGTACCCAGGCAGCTTGCTCTACGACTAGTATTATGTCTAGAGAAAAGCCTGGATGCTGAGAAGATGTTTACACTAGTGGGAGAGTCTAGTACCAGAGGGGATAACCTAAGAATAATAGGATGCAACTTTAGAAAGGAGATGAGGAGGAATTCTTTAATCACGTGGGGTGGTGATGCTGTGGAGTTCATTGCCACAGAAGGCTGTGGAAGCCAAGTCAGTGAGTTTTTTTAAGGAACAAATTGACAGATACTTGATTGGTAAAGGTGTCAAGGTTATGGGGAGTAGGCAGGTGAATGGCGTTGAGAGGAAAGGATCGATCAGCTATGTTGGAATGGCGGAGTAGACTTGATGGGCCGAATGACCGATTTCTGCTCCTATGACATGAATTTATGAACATGAATGCAGGCCAGGTTACAGGTATGTTCTCCAGCTCGAATCTTGATGACTTGGCCGAGTAATCTCAGTATCATCCAACTCTCCTTCCCAAAGCCAAACTCCATTAAAGTTGTTATCACATCCCAAAGGACCAAATGGTTTGACTTCCTTTGTGAACCAGAGAATAGCACGTTTGAAACCGCTTTCAGAGTGTCTCGAAGAATTGGCAGCTGATAAGACGATCCTGATGTCTGGTGATTGTGAGACAGAAGGAGATCTGTAGCCAATTTGCACACATTTTGAACCTGCGTACAATGTGATAATGTCTGAAACTGTCAGTTGAGAGATAAATATTGGCCGACTAACTAGTTAGTAACTGGTTCACCAGACTGATTCCTGGGATGTCAGGACTTTCATATTAAGAAAGACTGGATAGACTCGGCTTGTATTCGCTAGAATTTAGAAAATTGAGGGGATATCTTATAGAAACTTACAGAATTCTTAAGGGGTTGGACAGGCTAGATGCAGGAAGATTATTCCCGATGTTGGGGAAGTCCAGAACAAGGGGTCACAATTTAAGGATAAGGGGGAAGTCTTTTAGGACCGAGATGAGAAAAACATTTTTTACACAGAGAGTGGTGAATCTGTGGAATTCTCTGCCACAGAAGGTAGTTGAGGCCAGTTTATTGGCTATATTTAAGAGGGAGTTAGATGTGGCCCTTGTGGCTAAAGGGATCAGGGGGTATGGAGAAAAGGCAGGTACGGGATACTGAGTTGGATGATCAGCCATGATCATATTGAATGGTGGTGCAGGCTCGAAGGGCCGAATGGCCTCATCCCACACCTATTTTCTATGTTTCTATACTTGAACAGGTACCTGGATAGAAAAGTTTAGAGGTAAATGGGCCAAACACGGGCAAGTGGGATGCGGTCTAGCGTAGGTGCGGCCATCTTGGTTGGCATGGGCAAGTTGGGCCGAAGGAACTATTTCCATGCTGTATGACTCCACAACTCCATGGCTCTACCTGGGAGCGGTTTTGACAACAATCCAGTGGCCGCAATATCATCCTTGATTTATCTAATTACTTGAATATAAATTTCCAGTTACAATGTTGGGAATGAAACTCATGCCTTCATCAATAATCCCGATCTCTACTAATCAAGTAATGTGTCGCACAATGGTGGAGCCACTGTCTTACAGTGTCAGAAATTTGAATTTGATCCTGACTACGGGTGCTGTTTGTACAGAGTTTGTACATTCTCCCTCTGTCCACATGGCTTTTCTCCGGGTGTTCCGCTTTCCTCCCTCATTAAAGAAAAGTCCAGGTTTGTAGGTTAATTGACTTCTGTAAATTGTAAATTGTCCCTACTGTGTAGGATAATGCTACTGTGCGGGGTGATCTCTGGTTGGCACGGACTCGGTGGGCCGAAGGGCCTGTTTCCTCACTGTATCTCTAAACTAAAAGAAACTAAATGAACCAGAATGCTCCAATACCCTAACATCTCATAGAGAGCACCTGACATTTCCTCTAAAGTTAATTCCCAACATTAGGAGGGACATTAGCAAGACCAGTGTTGTAAACTGCACTCAATACTTATTTGTTTAACAATTTACTGATCCTTTGGCAGCGAGTTATTTGTCAGCATTAGTTAATTAAACTGGGCATGACTTCCCCTCAGCCTGGAAGAGCAGTCAGGCATCAGACTCAGAATCAGCGTCAGGTCAAGAATGTTTCTCTCAGCATCAAGATCCAAATGTGTTTTGAGAGTCTGTGTAGACTCAATTTACTTTATCACCATCATCATCAGTGCTAATTAATTGCGAGACTCAAATTGAGACAGATGTTACTGGAAAAGTTGGGCATTGCATTCAACAAAGATAAGGACAAATATTACAAACTGACGATGGACAGAAAAAGCAGGAGTAACTTAGTGGGTCAGACAGCACCTGTGGAGAAAAAAGGAATAGGTGGTGTTTCGGGTTGAGACCCCAAACCTGGTCTCGACTCGAAACGTCACCTATTCCTTTTCACCAGAGATGCTGTCTGACTGGCAGAGTTACACCAGTTTTTTGTGTCTACCTATGGTTTTAACCAGCATCTGCAGTTCCTTCCTACATATTACAAATTGACACTGCAGAATCTTCCATTCCATCAACTGGGGACTCGACAAAATTGGGTGAGCTGCCCTATATTGTTCATAAGTTTCATGAGTCATAGGAGCAGAGGTAGCCCATTTGGACATCGAGTCTGCTCCACCATTCAATCATGACTGATCTATCTTTCCCTCTCAACCCAATTCTCCTGCCTTCTCCCCATTCTTGACACCATTACTAATCAAGAATCTGTCAATCTCCGCCTTAAAAATACCCATTGATTTGGCCTCCAAGGTACTGTCTGTTCTTTAATTCTGAGGATATGGCCTCTGGTCCTAGACTCTCCCACTAGTGGAAACATCCACACAGTTTCAATGAAGTCCCTCCTAAACTCCAGCTAGTACAGGCCCAGAGCAGTCAAACGCTCATCATACGGTCACCTAATTACTCAAGGAATCCTTATCATAGACCTCTTCTGGACCCACTTCATATCAGCACATATTTCCTTAGTTATGGGGCCAAAAACTGCTCACAATACTCCAAATGTGGTCTGACCAGTGCCTTATAGAGCCTCAGCATTACTTGCCTGCTTTTATATTCTAGTCCTCTCGAAATAAATGCTAACATTGCATTTGCCTTCCTTACTGCTGATTCAACTTGCAAATTAACCTTCTGGGAATCCTGCACCAGCACTCCCAAGTCCCAAGTTAAGTCGAGTTTATTGGCCTATGTACAAGTACAAGTGCAATGAAAATATTCCTTGCAGCAGCATCTGTCGCTGGCGGCGCAGAAAAGCATGTGAAATATAAATAATACATAAACAGTAAATAATACAGTAAATTCTGCAAAACTGCAAAAAGAAATAAAAAGTCTCTACGAAAGTACGGAGTTAGAGCACGACAATATACGGCCTTTGAGCCGCTACTATCATAACATCCAAGCAGGTACTAATACAACATTTAAAAGACATTTGGACAGGTATATTGATAGGAAAGGATTAGAAGGATATAGGCCAACCACAGGCAGGTGGGACTTGTGAAGGTGAGGCATTTTGATCATCGTGGACAAGTTGGGACAAAGGGCTCGTTTCCATGCTGTATGGCTCTATAACTCGAATATATAATTAGAAAGGCAAAACAAGTCCATGACTGCAGGAGCTGGACCGCCATGTTCATTGCTGAAGTAGAATTAGGGTCGTGTTGGTTGGTTTGAGAATCTGATCGTTGCAGGAAAATAGCTATTCCTTAACCGGGTGGTGTGTAACTTCAGGCTTCTGTACCTCCTGCTCAACAGTAACAGTGTGAAGGCAGTCTTACCCAAATGGGCGAGTTAAGATGATAGATAAGTACAAAAGTGTGACGATTGTAGTGTAAATAGTAGACAAAGAGTGGCCACTTTCCTGGCGACCACAGTTCTTAAGAGAGCAGTCTTACCTTGGCCTCAAAGGCCCGTTGTCCTGGCAACACAGATCCTCTCCTCCACCCACCACCATCTTGAAAATGGCCCTTTGTCCAGTGTCTGCCGCCATTGCCGACTCCCTCCACCCTCCTCCCCAGTTCCTGGTCCACGGGGTCGAGTAGGAGACGAGCCTCGGATGACTCCAGGTGGGTTCCCGGTTCTGCAGTGGATGAGGCAGACCCACTGTCGAGGTGTGGCCACTGCTCGCCGGGCGCTCCTACATAAATGATAATTACAGATAAATTTTACATAACTTACACATAAAACTCTGCAAAACAATTAAAATTAAAAAGAGAGACTATGCAAAATATAAAGATATTAGCGCAAAACACAATTAAAAAAAACAAGTCTCTAGTGGTGCAAGAGTGTTTGTAGTTGTCTATTGTCGAGGTGGGAGCTATGAAAGGGCAGCACAGTGGCACAGCGGTAGAGTTGCTGCCTTACAGCGCTTACAGCACCAGAGACCCGGGTTAGAATCTGACTACGGGTGATGTCTGTACGGAGTTTGTACGTTCTCCCTGTGACCTGCGTGAGTTTTTCTCCGTTTCTTCCCACACGCCAAAGACATACAGGTTTGTAGGTTAATTGGCTTGGTATAAATGGAAATTGTCCATAGTGTGTGTAGGATAGTGTTAGTGTGCGGGGATCACTGCTTGTTGTGGACTCAGTGGGCCGAAGGGCCTGTTTCCGCGCTGTATCTCTAAACTAAACTATGCGGCACCTGTTTTAGTGTACAGGTCAGTATCCAAAACACCACGGTGGTGCTTTAAACATATTATTGTCCTATTTCACCCATGATTAATATTATTGCCCAATTTTGCATAACATAATCCAAAATCCAATTTATAGATAGAGTTTTTGATCTTTAAACGTTAATAAGGACGGAACTTGAGCAAATAGAGCTGAATCTACCAACTGTACTTTGCCTCTCTGCACATCATAGCTCTGTGATGTCGGTTGCCAAAAGTACTTCTCTAGGACAAGCCAGCGGGTCTTTGAATGAGGAGGAAGGCAGGCGGGGGTGTTGCTAATTAATCAAAAAGTGACTGGTTAACTTAAATGCCGGGTAACAGCTTTTATTCTTTCAAACTGCTTCATGAAATGTCTCCTTTGAGGGCCGGGGTTGAATTGTTCCTCACAGTGGAGCCACTACAAAACGCCATTTGTTTAGATAGGAAATTCCCCTCCCACAGACCAAGCAGGCTGCTTGCTTTCTTGACAGGACGTGTCACTGAAAAGAGTACCGTACGCCCCACAGTCCAAAATCCAAATAAAAGATTAAAACCTTCGCCAGCCTCAAACAGGCGATAAAGTTTCTCCTTGTTTGTGCCTGGGCTGTCAGGAACAGAACGCACGTGTAGGAAGGAACTGCAGATGCTGGTTTATACCGAAGATAGACACAAAACGCTGGAGTAACTCAGCGGGTCAGGCAGCATCTCTGGAAAAAAGGAGTAGGTGATGTTTCCGGTCGAGACCCTTAGTTTACTTTAGTTTAGTTTAGCTTATTTTAAATGGGTTTTTCTTCTGAAGTAGGGTATCGACGCAAAACATCACCTATTCCTTTTCTCCAGAGATGCTGCCTGACCAGCTGAGTTACTCCAGCACTGTGTGTCTATCTTAGGAGCAGTAAATACTTGTGTGCGACAGGACGGGAAGTGCATGCTTACCAAAAGCCAAACCCCATTTCCAAGCCATACAAGTATTTCTGGTTTGTATCGTGGGTGATTGTTGAGAAGAATTACCTGGTAGCATTTACCTTCTCTCAAGTCTGGCTATGGAGTCTGAGTCTTCTCTGAGTATGGAAGTTGGGATGTCATGTTACAGTTGTACAGGACATTGATGAGACCACATTGGAGTGTTGTGTTCATTTGCAGTCACCCTGTTAGAGGAAGAGTGCAGAGAAGATTTGAGAGGTTGTTGCTTGACTCGAGGGTCTAAGCTATAGGGAGAGGTTGAGCAGGCTAGGACTTTATTCCTTGGAGCGCAGGAATAAGGTGAAACTAGTGTAAATGGGGCAAGTTGGTCGGTGATGGGGGGAAAGATTTAATAGGAATCTCACAGGCACTTTTTCACATAAAGGGTGTTAGGTGTATGGAACGAGCTGCCGGAGGAGGTAGTTGATACAGATATTATCACAATGTTGAAAAATACATTTTGACAGGTACATGGATCGGATAGATTTAGAAAGATACGGGCCAAACACAAGTGTAAATCAGGCATGTTGGTCAGCTGTATGAAATATGACTATGACTCTATGTGTAACTTGCATGTAATATATGTATCATTTATGTTTTTGTATATTGTCGCATCTCTATGCTTGCACAATTGTTATTGTAGCTGAACCAACATATTTATGTATATATGACAATAAAGTGCTTGACAAGTCAAACAGCATGGAAACAGACCCTTCGGCCCAACTCGCCCATGCTGACCAAGGTGGTTATCTAAGCTAGCTCCATTTGGCCCATAACTTTCTAAACGTTCTTCTTCATGAACCATCCAAATGTCTTTTAGACTTTGTAATTGTACCTGTCTCTGCCTCTTCCTCCAGCAGCTTCATATATCGTGCAAGCTGTAATTTCCCGCCAACTGCTTATCAACATGGAAATGATGTAACATATTTTTATGAGTTAATCATATAAACGTTACGCACAAGTGGGGCAAGTTTCTGGGCATCCAAATCTCATCATGGGGAGAATCTTTAATTATTGGGAGAAATCAGGTTTCATCATCAAATTTGGTGCTGAAGGAAGGCACATATAGTAGGGAGATGGACACAGTCTCGACCCGAAACGTCACCCATTCCTTCTCTCCAGAGATGCTGCCTGTCCCGCTGAGTTACTCGGGCCTTTTGTGTCTATCTTCAGTTTTTGTGTCAATTTGCAGTTCCTTCCTACTCATGTAGTAGGGATTTGTTTTAAAAGCAGCACAGCGTTCTGAAAGCCTCAGGTGGAGTAACTTAGCGGGTCAGGCAGCACATCTGGAGAAAAAGCGTAGGTAGGTGATGTTTCGGGTTGGAACCCTTCTTTGCAATGTGAAAAAGTAACATTTATATGGCAGCTTTCACAACTTTTCCCAGAGTTCTTTTTTATCCAACAAAAATGTGTTTCCAGTATTACACAAAGGGACACAAAGTGCTGGAGTAACTCAGCAGGTCAGGCAACATCCCTAGATAACATAGATAGGTGATGCTTCGGGTCAGGACCCTTCTTCAGGTCTTCTCCTTTGCCAGTATTATGTTTGCAACATAACGTGGCAAGGAAGTTCCCAGGTACGGCAGTGAAATAATTTACTGTATCATCTGGGTGCTGAATGATGGATACATTTTGATTGGGATATCAGGAGAATTTCTCTTTTTCTTCCTTTCTTTAGACCTGCAGATCATGTACACACATGTACATAATTGTCCAAAATCATGCAGCACCCCAAATGCATATCACAAATCAGTGCAAATGTTTACTTTTAGATCTTCCCCAATAATACAAGCCCTAATTAAAGCAAATAATTCAGCTTGTTGTGCTGAATGGGGTGATTCAAAAGCAGCTGCTTCGACAATCTCCATCTTTTGATTAATAATTGCATACCCAGACAACCTCTCACCCGCGGTCCAATGGATGCACTACCGTCCACATATAATGTGATGTCAGGGTACATCCCTCAAGTCCTCTCTCACTGAATCTCACTCTCACTAAAAAACACTGAATCAAGCACTTGAAACAAATAAATGTTATTTTAACAAAAGCGCATTGCAGTTCAACTACTGTACCTATTCCACCACGGGTTCAATCCTCGTATCTGCCTGTTCAAGTCCTCTCAGCCTCGCTCAGGCAGAGACACTCCAGAAGTTCATGCAGTCCCAAACGCTCTCCCAGAAGATCGACGCTGGACCTCGTGGAAGTGGACTTTTACATGTCCCTGGACCTCGAGGGGCCGACCACATAGGGGTGGCCTCTTAATAACCCAATTACAGATATCGATTAACCCCATACATAACAGACATTTCCCTAACCCAATAATACAACAGCTCATACATTGTATAAGAAAGAAAGCTCTCGAAGGAAGCTAACAAGAACAAACATTGAAACATGTGCCCTGAGATTCAAACAATTTCTCCAAGGTACAACAGTTTGACCAATCATCAATTAACATGATGGCCAATAGAAATGATGCATTTAAGGTTAGTTTGCAAAACCACTATACATGTTATCTTAAGAAAAACATGGAGAACACCTGGAACCTTTACCATCCTGCATATCAGTCTGAGCCTAGACTGGCTGACGCCGATCAAAGCCTGTAAAGTTCAGGTGACAAGAGCTAAGCAACTCTGACAAGTGCAGGGATCCTCCATTTTATGGTGTCTTTAATTTAGCCAATATTAACATAGGCAGGGTGGTGTAGCTTCGCCGTGACATGAATTGTTCGGCCAAAGATCCCAGGAGAGGGTCGCGGACGATGTTTTGTTCTATTCATTCTAGAGGCAGGAAACATGTTCCCCATGATGGGGGAGTCCAGAACCAGGGGCTTACCCCTTATCTAGGTAAGCCATTTAGAACGGAGATGAGGAAACACTTTTTCACACAGAGAGTTGTGAGTCTGTGGAATTCTCTGCCTCAGAGGGCGGTGGAGGTCGGTTCTCTGGATACTTTCAAGAGAGAGCTAGATAGGGCTCTTAAAAATAGTGGCGTCAGGGGATATGGGGAGAAGGCAGGAACGGGGTTCTGATTGGGGATGATCAGCCATGATCACATTGAATGGCGGTGCTGGCTTGAAGGGCCGAATGGACTACTCCTGCACCTATTGTCTATTGCCTTTTTTCTATTGTCTATTGTTATTCGGGCTCCTCGGGTCCATGCTGGCATCCAGCAGAGCTATTCTCTTCTTCAATGTGATGAATTGACGTTTTTAATCTAATGAGGCAGGTTCAGTGGCTTTTTCCAAAAGATGGCTTCTCTGATAGAAAGGCATTTAATCGATACTGCACCATGGCTTCAGTCTAGCTCCAAACACTTATAAAGTTAGTTTAGGTAGACAAGCATCTGGATCTTTTCCAGCATCTGCAGTTCCTTCTTAAACATAAAGTCCGTTTAGTTTAGTTTTGTTCAGTTTAGTGGTACAGCATTGAAATAGGCCCTTCAGCCCACCGAGTCCACGCTGGGCATTGATCACCCATTCACACTAGTTCTATGTTATCCCACTGTCTCATCCACTCCCTACACACCATGGGCAATTTACAGAGGCCAGTTAACCTATTAACCCACACATTTTGTGGATTTGGGAATAAATGGAGCTCCCAGAGAAAATCCACGCAATCACAGGGAGAACGTGCAAACTCCACACAGACAGTAACCAAGGTCAGGATCGAACCTGGGTCCCTGGTGCTGTGAGGCAGCAGCACAACCAGCTGCACGACTTCTCATTTCATCGGGTTTTTGAGTAAATTAACAAAAGTATATACAAAGCGTTCAACGCATTAAGCTTTCTGCTTAAATTGGCTTGCAAAATAACCTCAGTGCTGTCGAGTTAACATTCAAATAATGATTTATTCAGAGACTGCTTTAGTTTGGGATTATACAAATCGTATGGAAATGAATGTTAGAGTGGATTGAATTCAGCAGTGTGTTAGGCTGAGCCCATCGCTGCAAGTAGCATGACAACTGGTGACAAGGAGATGGCTAATGATCTCTCCAGAGTAGTTAATGGCTGTTCTCAATGACAGCAAAACCCACTCTTTGAATCTGTTGTTTCTCTTCCCGTGTGACTGAAAGTATCCAAATGTGTTCATGTTAAGAGGCTGTTCTTCGCTATTTATGAGCAGAACCTTTTGTTTTGCCGCAGTTTCCAGCTTCCCTGTCATCATAATGAGACAAGTTCTATTTATATTTCATTTCTGCAGCAGACCCATCCAGCCTCCTTCGGATGGGGGGATCCCGTTCCAGCTCGGGACCATTGAAGATCCACACACAAGGAATGAAAGGATTATAATTGCCATGACAAGCTCTGGGGTACGTTTTAGTTTACACACATTCGGCACAATGGCATTCAGATGTGGTGCGAATTTGCACTTTTCCTCACACTCTATTTTAATTTTAGTACATGGGTCACTTCAATGATACAGACAAAAACGTCTTCATCCTCGGCCTGAATTACTATTAGCACCATTGTTTTAGACAATAAATTGGACGCAGGATAATTTTACTGGCAGCATCTCCAAACTCACGACTACAGCTATTCTCCCGGAAACAGCGGGATTGATGCCGCAGTGAAAAATGTAATTGTTTTTATTCCAGTAAAACACAGTGAATGGAGAAGAAGCACAATTATACAAATGATCTTTGTAAAGCCAGTCCCTGTTGCTCACTTGCTGATGTGATTAACTGGGGAATTGCCCTACTATTCCCATACTGCCGGGGAACTGTGGTGTCTTAGATACACAGCCTGATGCACAACAATGACCCATGTAACACTTTAGATGAATCCTACTGTATCATCGCAAGGCGCTTCAAAGGAATATTATTAAACAGAAGCAGATGTCAAGCCACAGGAGGAGATACTAAAATAAATGGTCAACTGTTGGATATAAGGAGCAGTCTAATTTGAGAGCTTCATGCCTATCCTTTATGCAGATCACTTGCAACTAACATTATCATTCCTCTGGTGTAAACCCCCCACAGTGAATCTCATTATATCAAAATCAATATGCAAGCTGTCAGACGATCTTGGCAGCTTTTGATTAATTAGCAGCCCCCTGAATGGTGACGGCTTCATTGAAAATATCCTCAATCTCATTTTCATATCAAGTAACCCTTTCAATGGTAAACCGGTAAAACGATTGCAAATAAACCTGATTGCTGAGGGCAACCGGTCTAATTAGACTGATTGGGATTAATTAATGATATCCCCCCTTAGAGGCAGATTGCAGATGCTAGTTTATACCAAAGATGGACACAAAGTGCTGGAGTAACTCAGCAGGTCAGGCAGCATCTCTGAAGAGAAAGGATAGGTGACGTCTTGGGTTGGGACCCTTCTTCAGACTGAGAGCACACAGCTTCCCACAATTAAAGAGAAGAGACCACAATGTGGGCCTTACATTTCACCCAAGGATTATGAAGGCACAGATAGTTATTATCACTTTAAAAAAGCAGCCCCAACTACAGGGAAGTAAAATAAATCAACAGGAGAAATAGAGAAGAGCAGGTAAGGAATCTTCATTGTTCTGTTCTTGAATTCTTTGTCCAATTGCAACATTTATTTCGTTTTGCAGTGATTTGTTGCAGGATATTGTGGTTATGTTACTGCACGAGCAGTAGAATCTTGGTCTAATAATCTCAGCATGGCAGCTGGCAAATTAAATGTTGCTAATTAAATAAATATGGGGAAATGAAATCCAGTGTCATTGAGTCTGTCAGGACCTTGAGTCTGTCAGATTGGTGTAGAAAAAAACACAACCAGTTTGCAATTATCCTGTATGGAAATCAATCTGCTGCCTTTTTCCAGCCTGACCAAAGGACCTTGGTTCGATGGGTGAGATGGGGGTGATTAGGACTAAATGGAACAGTTCTTAAGAGCGTGCAGAAACAAAGGATATACCTGACCAAAAATCCACAAAATTTTGGAAGGACATGTGAGAAATAGAATATCTCATGTGGATGCATGGAAGGGTAGAGTATAAGAGCAAGGAGGTTATGTTGTGTGCAGGAAGGAACTGCAGATGCTGGTTTACATCGGTGATGTTTCGGGTCAAGACCCTTTTTCTGTACCTGGTTCAATGCTGTTTTTATTAATCACGTGTGTGAAGTACAAAGGCACAGTGAAATTCCTTTCTTACAAACAGTCCAGTGAAGTGTTGCTATACCAAAATACATCCCCGATTAGCAAATGTACAAAAATAGTCCATTGATCCCGCAAGCAAGAAGCGCCATCACTTGGTTTCAAAGTCCAGTCCGCGTTCTAGTTCTTATGAGCGGTGCCCGTTCCAGGCAAGTCCCAGGCTGCTGCGGGCCTCCAGCTATCGCCTTCCTTGAAAGCCTGGATTGACCAGCGAACTCACGTCCCTCTCATCGCCCATCCTCCTTTGCACCCAGGGGTGCCTCTCACAGCCAACCTCGGAGGCACAGTAGGCCAAACCCTGGTTCCCTCTCCACCCCTCGCTCGCTCCTCCTGCTGAAGATAGCTCACTAGTGAGCTGTGATCACTACATTTTAGCACGAGTGAGAGGTCCTAGACAGGGTCCAGAAAATATTTACTTGAATGGTTCCAGGGATGAGAGGTTTCAACGAGAAGGTTGGATCAGCTGGAGTTGTTTGCCTTGGTGCAAAGGGAGGGGAGATTTGACAGAGGTGTACAAGATCATAACATGTTTAGATGGTACAGGGGGCACGGTAGCATAGCGGTGTAGTTGCTGCCTTACAGCACTTGCAGTGCCAGTGATCCGGGTTCGATCCCGACTACGGGGGTTGTCTGTATGGAGTTTGTACGTTTTCCCCATGACCATGTGGGTTTTCTCCGAGATCTTCGGTTTTGTCCCACAATCCAATGACATAAAGGTATGTATGTTCATTGGCTTATTCTATGTGTAAAATCGTGTGTGTGTGTGTGTATGATAGTGTTAATGTGTGGGGATCGCTGATTGGCGCGGACATGGTGGGCCATGTTTCTCTGTATCTCTAAACTAAACTACAAACAGAGGGAAGCTGTACATATAAACTTTGAAAACCAGAGGACACCAAAAGATATGAGAGAGAAGTGTTTAAGGAGGAACTGCAGATGCTGGAAAATCGAAGGTAGACAAAAGTCCTGGAGAAACTCAGCGGATGCGGCAGCATCTATGGAGCGAAGGAAAAAGGCCGAAACCCTTCTTCAGACTCAAGTTGACTTTTTCCTTCGCTCCATAGAGGCTGCTGCACCTACTTCTCCAGGAGTTTCTCCAGCACTTTTGTCTACCTAAGGGAGATGATTCTGGAAATCATTGCCGCTCGTGATGGTGGATCAGAGAATGGTAAAGGCACCTGAGAGAAAGGTATTTACAACATTATATGGCAAGAAAAATATATTTACCAAAAGCATATCATCTAAATGTGCCTAAATGCGTCTAAATCGTCACATGCCCTTCGAGTCCCTGCTCGCCTTCCATTACCCATACACTATGTTATCCCACCATCTAAACACTAGGGGCAATGTACAGAGCCAATTAACCTACAAACCTGGGAGGTGGGAGGAAACCGAAGCATCTGGAGGAAACCCATGCAGTCACAGGGGGAATGTACAAACTCTGTACAGACAGCACCTGTAGTCAGTATTGAACCTGGGTCTCTGGCGCTGTAAGGCAGCAATTCTGCCAGCTGCACCACTGTGCCACCCAAACGATGGGAGATTGCAGAATTGTGAGTTGCATGAGGACTGGGTGCCTTAGCTTGAATCACAATAAATACGTGGTTTGTTGGTGAAGTAATTAGAAAGAACAACAGAAAGATAAGTAACCCTTGCATCCCCTTTCTCTCCGTCCCTTCCCCACCCCAGTTTCATTGTTCCTATCGCTTTGCTATCACCTTTTCCACAGCCAACAATGGACCATTGTGGGCTCCACCTTTCCTGAGTCATCGGTGCTGGCTCTGATTTATTCTGTACCTTTTCATACTTCTAGTTTTCCTCTCCTCTGACTCTCCGTCTGAAGAAGGGTCAGAACCGGAGATGGTGCCTGGCCCGCTGAGTTACTCAGTTCCTTCCTACACAGAAAGTTATCGGTATTGTTTGGGAAACTGAATTTAAAAACATAGAGAAATACGTCTCATTGTGGATCCTGGTCTTTGAATGTTTTAAGATAGAGCTGGAGAGATGCGTGTGAAGCTAGTGGGTGAAAGGTTCCAATGAGCAGATAGGAACATATTTATAATCGAGGTTATAACTCCTGATCTCATTAAATCATTGAGCGGGATTCTTTGCCCTAATTCATAGTTGAATATTAGATATAGGTTTTAACAAGTATATTAACAGCAGAAAGAGTGATGGAAAGATTCAATGGCAGAACCTGGGGTTTCGGTTGTCGAAGACATCATCGGCAATGAATAAAAGATTAAAGTCAAAGATGCATCTGAAATCAAACTTGGAGAATCACAGAGGTCCCAGGGGATTGTGGAGTTGGAGAAGATTAGAGATAGAGTCAGAGTCATACAGCGTGGAAACTGATCCTTTGGCCCAACTTGCCCGTGCCGACCACCATGACCCATCTACACTTGTCCCACCTGCCTGCTTTTGGTTCATATCCCTCTAAACCTGTCCAATCCATGTACCTGTCTAAATGTTTCTGAAACAATGTGATAGTATCTGCCTCAACTACCTGCCTCTGGTAGCTCGTTCCATAAACCCACCACCCTTTATGTAAAAAAAAAAAAAAGGTTACCCCTCAGGTTCCCCTTAAATCTTCCCACCCCCCTCTCACCTTAAACCTATGTCCTTTGGTCTCGATTCCCCAACTCTGGGCAAAAGACTCTTGTCATCTACTCAACCTATATCGATAGGGATTCCTTTATCTATAGGGAGGAAGAAAGTCGTAGCAAGGTTTGCAAAAGGTGACAACACAACAAAACAAAATAAAACTGATACAGCTAAATTAGACTGAAGTCACATAAGTTTTGTTTATGAAATAGTTGGATTCCCTTTCAAAGCGCAAGCTTCACCATTCACATCACTTTGGCACAGAAGAGTGGCGTTAAGCCCCTGTCCCATGTTGCGAGTTTACCCAAGAACTCTCCTGAGTTTAAAAAAAAATCAAACTCGTGGTACTTCATCACGAGTATTTTTTTACTCTTGGAACTTTTTCACACTTGTGAAAAATCTTCACGAGTTTCTGTGTTTCCCGAGTACCTGCCGTTAGCATTACAAGCTGCTACGAGACATCCACGAGCTCCGACGTACCCGCTACGTACATTGTATGTACTTACCACGAGTTTGATTTTTTTTTTAAACTTGGGAGAGCTCTTGGGTAAACTCGCATTGTGGGACAGGGCCTTTACTTCAAAAGGTTTCCAGAGAATTGCGAGTCCACAAAGTAATTCAGTCAGATACTGAAACTTTCCTACGCAACTGCAAAACACATGTTGATTGTAGGTCTTCACCTATTTCGACTATCACTGCACTAAGGAGATGGACAAATGGCTTCAAGTTTGTGAGAAAGAGAGAGATAAAAATAATTGCTTCAAGCTGGATGCAATGCAGTCTGTGATTGGAAACATTTGCAATGCTTTGATTGAAGCAGACCCTGCCTTCTCTCAAAATTGACTCGACTTTCTTTTATACAAGCATGATGTAAATGAACAGAGGGGAAAAAAATCATCTTGCTCTCCATAGGGTTAATTAACATCCTTGACACTGTTCTCATGTCTAACCTTTTAATTTATTTTTTTCCTGCTAAGATGGAGCATCAGGTCATGTATTATATGTCAACCAGAACCCCTTTTTGAATCTTCCTCTGCTCGAGTTTCACAGAGCAAGCGCCTTGTGGACTTCTGTGTTACGTGATACGGTTGATATCGTAGATCTGCATTAATTAGCCATTCCTCCACTATATCTGTTGTGGCCTGGGAAAGACCTTTGCCTTAGAAGTTTGTGACTTCTCTCTGCCCCCCCCCCCCCCCCCCCCCCCCCTTCCCACTGCTCCCCTCCCCTCCCTGTTGCACCTGTTTGTTTGCACTTTATGCTTCTTTTCCACCGGTAGGTTAGTTTTATTCCTCATCACCTGTAGAGTTAATAGCCATGTCGACTTGCACTCGTGAGTTTTCAGGATCACTGCATGGTTAGTTCCAACATGCATTTGCAAAAGCAGCCCGAATCTGCTTTTAAATTAAAAATTAAACGAGGCATGTTGTTTTTTTTTTTCTGGAGGTCACCATGTCAGTGCACATAATGGAATATATCCCTAATATAAATATCCAGTGTCAATATTAAACACTCTCAGGTCAGGTTGCTCCTGGGTTAGACACAGAGCAATACTTGTTCTGTGTTGTCCCCTCGAGCACTTAAAGGTCAGGTAGCTCTTAGGTTAGATGTAGGATGACAGCTCGTTTGCAGAGGCTTCCCGAGCTCTGCCAGGAACGCCACATGTAACATTCAGATTATCTTTCCCTCTGCAACGTCCAATCAACTTCTCATAAGCCACATATGTTGGATGAGTCCCATTAAACAACGATTTCAATAGTGTAGAAAGGAACTGTGGATGCTGGTTTATAATCAAAGTTACAACACAAAGTGCTGGAGTAACTCAGCGGGTCAGGCAGCATTTCTGGAGAAAAGGGATGGGTGATGGTTGGGGTCGGAACTCATCTTCGGACTACCAGACTTCAGACTAATCTCTAGAAGGGTTCCAACCCGAAACGTCACTCATCCTTTTTCTCCAGGGATGCTGCCTGACTCACTGAGGTCCTCCAACACTCCGTGTCTATCTATGATTTCAATGGATCAGCTTACACCATATAATTTCCAAAAGCTTGCTTCTGATCTGGGCAAATCTGACCACATAAAGGAAAAATCTGCTTCATGTGGCTTGGTAATAAGCATTAAAATGTAGGCAAATTAGGCATGAAATACCTTTTGGTATTATTACTTAGACATGGGTTGCCAATAATACAAGATGTGCTCTTAGTTTAAGATGTTCTGCTTTATGAATAATATTAGATCTCCCTTTTTCACTACCAAGTAGCCTCAAGTTTAAAATATAAGGTGAGAGGAGAAAGATTCAATAGGAACCTGAGAGGCATTTTTTTTTTTGGTGGGTGAATGGAGTGAGCTGCTAGAGGAGGTAGTTGAGGCAGGTACAATAACAATATTTAAAAGAGATCTAGTCAGATACATGGAAAGGATATGTCCAAAAAGGCATACAATAAACGTGAGCAGCTGGGACTAGCATAGATGGGTTTGATCTTGGTCGTCGTGGGCAAGTTGGACTGCAGGGCTTGACTCCACGCTGCATGACTCTGACTCTAAGTTACTTTATGCTTTAGACTTGTACCATTTACGAACTGAATTGATACTTCCCAATAGTATCTGCGCCAAAAACCTAAAGCAGCAACACAACCAACTGCATCTGTTTCATGAGCAAAACACAAGGTGCTGGAGTAACTCAGTGAGTCCGCATCTGTGTCTTTCCACACCTTGCCCGATGCCTCAGAAAAATAATTGATTAAAATTACCTCTGGGAATTTGAACTTGCTGCTTCATTACATTGCAATTTGCCAGAGAATTTTGTTTTATTTCGTCCCTTTGGTCATCCCCGTCTTGGTTCTATAAAATTATATATCTGACAAATTTCACTAAGAAAACTAATTCCCAAAATTTTAAAGGAACAGCAAGGTCAGGGGTGATCAGGCACCAGTAATGAAACTTGTTAAAGATCCCTTTACAAAGCACAGGTTGCCAGGGAATGGTGGTGTGCCGTAGTCTGCTCCACAGAGCTGGTTTTCTGGAATGGGTCACATAAAGCTTCAGGTGTATTTACAGGCACATATTCACAATTTAAAGCGTGCATGAGCGGAAAATATTAACGTGCAAAATTCAATTTGATAAGTAGCATGGAACTTGTTATAATATTGTGATTGTATTTTATGATAGTGATTCAGGCCAAGTCAGGGCACTTAGCACAAGGAAAAATACTGCATCTGACCCATTCTCTAGATCAGTGTGCGTTTTTCGAACATTTTCATATAATGTCATTTTAAATCCAATAACTAGTTAAATATGTCCTTCTTTAGTTGAACTGAAGTGCTGTCATAAAGTCATACCGCTTTGAAACAGGCCCTCAAATCATTGAATGTGTACCAACTATCAAATATCAATTTGCGCTAATCCTACACTAATCCCACATTCCCATCAGTTTTTTTTTTAGATTAGATATACAGCGCAGAAACAGGCCCTTCGGCCCTCTGGGTCTACAACCAACCAGCGATCCCCGCATATTAACGCTATCCTACACCTACTAGGGACAATTTTTAAAACATTTTTACCAAGCCGATTTACATACCTGTATGTCTTTGGAGTGTGGCACGAAATCGAAGATCTCGGAGAAAACCCACGCGGTCACGGGGAGAATGTACAAACTCCGTACAGAAGGCACCCGTAATCGGGATCGATCCTAGGTGTTCGGCTCTGCAAGCGCTGTAAGGCAGCAACTGCGCCGCTGCCCAGATTCTAAAACTCGCCTACACACTGGGGATAATTTACAGTGGGCAATTAACCTTCCCATCCGCATGCCTTTGGGATGGAGGAGGAAAGCAAAACACTTTGCACGGTCACAGGGAGAACGTGCAGACTCCACACAGATAGCACCCGAGGTCACAATTGAACCTGGGTTACTGTAGGTGTGAGGCAGCAGCTCTACCAGCTGTACTGTTGTGCTGTCCTGACTTGGCTTGAACTTTGCCTTGCCTTAATCAAGCTAACTTGCTCATATTTGGCTGTCACGATGGAAGATTTCCCAGAGGTTTACTTGTAATCTGGCACCATCTGCAGTGTCATGTTATTTTGAATGGATTCATCCCATACTTACAACACTTGCTGCATCCTCCCCAACTTCTTTCTTTATAAACTCGATGCTGCTATATTGTGAGTAAATAATCTGTGAAATTTCTGAAATTTCTGAAACAACTGCGTTTCACAAGTTATATCTCATCCTTCCCCTTGTCAAATGCAAAAGTAGGAAGCTGCCTCCATCATATCTTATATTATATTTTTCTAAATTTCTATCTTTTACTTCAACTTCTTCAGACGTAGGGTGAGTGGAGCGACACAGAGACGCAGCTGGCAGAGCCGCTGCCTCACAGCACAAGAGACCCGGCTTCGGTCCTGACCTCGGGTGTTGTCTGTGTGGAGTTTGCACGTTCTCCCTGTATCTGCATGGGTTTTCATGGGATGCGTCGTTTTCCTCCCACATCGCAAACACATGCGGGTTTGTGGGTTAATTGGCCTTTAGACTTTTAGATTTTAGACTTTAGCGTTACAGCGTGGGTGCAAGTCCTTTGGCCCACCGAGTCCGCCTTTGGAGTGTGGGAGGAAACCGGAGCACCCGGAGAAAACCCACGCCTTCACAGGGAGAATGTACAAACTACCTATAATCAGGGTACAAACCTGGGTATCTGGCGCTGTAATGCCCCCTGTTCCACTTGGGAAACCTGAACGGAAACCTCTGGAGACTTTGTGCCCCACCCAAGGTTTCCGTGTGGTTCCCGGAGGTTTTTGTCAGTCTCCCTACTTGCTTCCACTACCTACAACCTCCGGGAACCGCACGGAAACCTTGGGCGGGGCGCAAAGTCTCCAGAGGTTTCCGTTCAGGTTTCCTAAGTGGGACAGGGGCATAAGGCAACAACTTCACTGCTGCACCACTGTGCCGCCTCCCTGAAAAGAAAAAGTAAAGAACTACCCA
Organism: Leucoraja erinaceus; assembly: GCF_028641065.1. Classification (NCBI taxonomy): domain Eukaryota; kingdom Metazoa; phylum Chordata; class Chondrichthyes; order Rajiformes; family Rajidae; genus Leucoraja; species Leucoraja erinaceus. The sequence goes on from NC_073392.1 coordinate 31,164,939, forward strand.
CATAACGTGACAATAGTGGACGATAAAGTGGGATAAAGTAGAACTGGTGTGAACAGATGATCGATGGTCAGCGCGGGCTCAGTGGGCTGAAGAGCCTGTTTCCATGCTGTGTCTCTAAACTCCAAACATCCAGAGTGCTATCCGCTGTCCAAAGTGCTGCTTACACAACCGTACTAAGACTTGTAATGGAGATTTAGCCGCTGTGAGCCTAAGTAGGTGATCCTGCCGTAATTACTGCCAACAATTGACAACCTCGCATTAACGGGGAGGTGGATGGCACTCATTGAATGACGGTCTCATTAGAGAGGCAGGTATAATGGGGACCGGTGAGTGATTGCAGGGCACTGAGTGACTGGTCCAGTGTAATGCCAGGCATGACATTGGTTGTTGAGTGACAATCATCAGATCGAATGACTTCACTTCCCATTTAAGGTGTCAGTGTTCATGTCCGCCTGTGTGTGCAAACATTAAGACTTTGACTGATGTCGTTGTGCCGAGGAGCTGAAGTGAAATGCTGCACTCGTTCCACTCAACAATCTGCTCACTCAGCGTATCTACATAAATATCATCCCTTTCAAATTTAATTTAAACTTATCCAAAATGTGTACTGTGTATTGTGGAGGAAGGAACTGCAGATGCAGTTTTAAACCAAAGATAAACACAAAAAGCTGGAGTAACTCAGCGGGACAGGCAGCATCTCTGGAGATAAGGAATGGGTGACGTTTCGTGTCGAGACCCTTCTTCAGACGAAGGGTCTCGACTCGAAACGTCACCCATTCCATCTCTCCAGAGATGTTGCCTGTCCTTCTGAGCTACTCCAGCTTTTGTGTCTATCTTCGGTTGTACTCATGTATTGATTGGACTGAAGTTTTAAAGATCTTTGCCACCACAATTCTACCTGGGTATTCTGGCGGATGTGTCTATAACTGACCTATCTCTAAGCAGAGACCAGTGTGGGGAGTTTCAGTTTAGTTTAGAGATACAGCATGTTTCAATTTTGTTTTAGTTTAGAGATACAGAATGGTTTAGTTTGGTTTGAGAGTTGGAGCTAGACTTGGCATCGTGTGCAGCACAGAAATTGTGGGCCAAGGACCTATTCCTGTGCTGCATCATATGTCAAATTTTACCTGTCGGAATCCCCTGCCCAAAATAACTCGGAGTCTGAAGAAGGGTCTTGACCCGGAACGTCACCTATCCACGTTCTCCAGAGATGCTGCCTGGCCCGCTGGGTTACTCCAGCACTTTGTGTCTACTAAGAGTATTAACTCTTACAACTGCGTCTGGGTCACTTTATGCAGCACACGGCCTTCTGAGTTAGCACCACAGCCATCGCGGGCTTGTTTCTGCTGCAAACTTGACTGATCATAGTGTGTAGTGGAGATTATGTACTGCTAGAATGATTTATACAAGGGCAGGTTACACCTATTGCGTTAGCCAGGGAGTGCCTATAACCAAAGGCATTAAAGGGGATGGAGGATAGATGCTTCCGTTTGTTCCAACGTCTCAATATCCACAAGCATTTTTTTCTCCCTAAAGTGCGTTAATGCAAAGATCCCTGACAAATCAATGAGAGATGGGAAGTTTGATAAGTTTAACCTTCATTGTTAATTTTTTTTTTTTTTTGAGACACACGGCTTGATCGGCAGTTAGGCATGGAGTGGCAGCAGATGTCCAACTTGCTCCTGACCCAATGACAAACCAGTTTCTGCTCCTGGACGGGAGCCATTGCTAGTGGTGGGACGTGTTACTACAGTGCGGGTGGAATACTCGGAATGTCCCGTACATCTTCCCTTCACAGTTCAAGCTTCAGGTCTAGTGTTTAAAACCTGCAGAATTCCACGACTTGCATTGTGACAGTCACAAGCTTCTGCATTTCAATGTTCATAAACTCATAAGTTATAGCAGCGGAATTAGGCCATTTAGCCCATCAAGTCTACTCCACCTTTCAATTGTGGCTGATTCACCCTTCCCTCTCAACCCCATTCTCTTGCCTTCTCCCCGTAACCCCTGGCATCCTTACTAATCAGGAATCAATCAATCTCTGCCTTAAAAATATTAATTGACGGACTCCACAGCCTTCTGTGGCAATGAATTCCACAGATACACAACCCTCTGACTAAAGAAATTCCTCCTCATCTCCTTTGTAAAGGTACATCCTTTTATTCTGAGCTCTCCCACTAGTGGAAACATCCTCTCCACATCCACTCTATCCAGGTCTTTTGCTAATTTAATAAATTTCAATGAGGTTCCCCCTCATCCTTTAAATGGAGACTGCACTGCAATTGCATTGTAGTTTATGGAATACATGGCATAGTAGCTCGCCTTCTGAAGCAAATGCACCACATTTATGTCAGTCCTCCGTAATTAGAAAAGGACTTGTGCAGTTCCATCACCATGCTTCAGGGCAGACGTAGTAGCAAGAGAGAGTCATTGAGCCTTAGTGCGTGGAAACAGGCACTTGGGTCCAACTGACCCACACCGAACCACATGCCGCATCTACACTAGCCCCACATGCCTAAGTTTTCCCCATATCCCTCTAAACCTATTCTATTGATGTACCTGTCTAAACATTTCTGAAACCTTACGATAGTACCTGCCTCAACTACCTCCTCCAGCAGTTTGGTGCATGCACCCACCACCCTTTGTGTAAAAAAAAATTACAGCTCGGATTCATATGAAATCTACCTCCCTCACGTTATACCTATGGCCTCTGGTTCTCGATTCCCTTACTCTGGGCAAAAGACTGTGCACTTACCCGATCTATTCCGCCTTCTGAGAGAATGCTTAGATTTACAAGAAGGTTGCAAAGACAAAATTGTTTCCATTATAGTTATGAGACAGAGACTGTTTAAAAAGGCTGGGTTGTTTTCTTTTTACCGGAAGGACTGTGGGATGATTTAATTGCAGTGTGTCACATAACAAGAGGGAAGACAGGATAAGCAAGACGTACTTCCATTTATTCATTCCACCAGAGCCCTGACGCAGAGTCTCAACAATTCCATTCCCTCCACAGATGCTATCTGACCCACTGGATTCCTCCAGCAGTTTTTCTGCCTCTGGTTTCCTGGGTGGCACAGTGGCCCAACAGTCAAGCAGCTGCCTTTCAGCACCAGAGACCCGAGCTTGAACCTGACTACGGGTGCTGTCTGCACAGAGTTTGTCCGTTCTCACTGGGACCGCGTGGGTTTTCTCTGGGTGCTCCAGTTTCCTCCCACACTCCAAAGACGTACAAGTTTGTAGGTTGATTGGCTTCTGGAAATTGTAAATTATCTCCAGTGTGTAAGATAGTGCTAGTGTATGGGGCGATTGTTGGTCGGCAAAGACTTGTTGGGCCGAAGGGCCTGTTTCCAGGCTGTATCGCTGAAGTCCTGCATCTGTGTGTGTCTCTATTTCCATTTGCAGTGCATAGGGTGGAGGAGGGTATAGCTTTAAGATACTTTATAGGATAATTAGGTGGCAGATGAGAGAAGTTTACTTCACTTAACAAATGATGGGAGTTTACAACACACAGCCTGGTGATGGCAGAAGAACTCACCACGTTTAATGTGCCCAGATGTACATCGACCAGTTGCAACACTGTGGACCAAGGGCGAGGAAGGGGGATCAATGTAATGCTCATATTTGGTAAACATAAAGATGATGGGCCAAATGGAAATAACATGCTGAGAGGGACAACGATTAAAGGGGATGTGCGTGGCAGGTTTCTTATACAGAGGTTGGTCAGTGCCTAGAATGTTTTTTTTTTTTTACCAAAAATAATTTTGATTAATTATTTACAAAAATAATCTGTACAATACAAAACTGTACAAGCAAACCCACCACCATGATAACAAATATTCTTAGATACTATATAAAATGTCATACAACTATATCACCATCCTTAATAAGGATGCAGTTCACCCCCTGCGGTGCCCGGCAGTCCCCGGAAATCCCCCAGGGTGCCCATGGACAGCGCGTAGTCTGTTTCTAGTACCACCCGGACGCAGACGTAACCCCGGAAAAGGAGCAAACTGGAATGTGTTGCTGGGGGCGGTGGTGGAGTTAGATACGGTAGTGGCATTTAAGATACTTTTGGATAGGCATGTAGTTATGCAAGGAATGGAGGGATATGGATTATGTGCAGGTAAATGAGTTGGTCTTGGCATCATGTTTGGCACAGATATTTAGTTTAGTTTAGAGGTACAGCGCGGAAACAGGACCTTCAGCCCACCGAGTTCACGCCGACCAGCACATTAACACTATCCTGCACACACTAGGGACAATTTACACATACACCAAGCCAATTAACCTGCATATCTGTACGTCTTTGGAGTGTGGGAGGAAACCGAAGATCTCGGAGGAAACCCACGCCGTCACAGGGAGAACGTACAAACTCCGTACAGACAGCACCCGTAGTCGGGATGGAACCCGAATCTCCGACACTGCAAGCGCTGTAAGGCAGCAACTCTACCACTGTGCCACTCTACCGCCTCAAAATCCACACAGATATTGTATGGCGTTGGGCCTGTTCCTGGACTGTACCATTCTATGTGCTATATGTTGCATGAATGGCCGCCTTCTCTATTGGAGATTACAGTGCTATTATTTGAATACTCTTGGAGTTCATCTACTGTTCTCTAGCTGTTTTTGTGCTCGATCCACCACCTTGCATTCACATTGGTTCACCTATCCATTGATTCGGACATTGTTCCTACATGAAGTGGTGGCTTCGTAAGCAAAGACCCTGGATCAGAAATTGATTTGGTTCATAAAAGGTGAACTAACTTCCCCAGCAAGTCGTCGTTGTATGGGACATAATTTTGAATTGAAAGATGGAGCCTCATAAAAGACACTTCAGCCCACAGAGTCCGCAGCGACCATCGAAAACGCATTCACACTATTCCTGTTATCCCACTTTTGCATCCAGTCCCTGTACAATAGGGACAATTTACAGAGGATTGTTGACCTACAAACCCGCTCGTCTTCAGGATGTGGGAAGAAACCAGATCACCTGGAGGAAACCTGTGTGGTCACAGGGAGAACGTGCAAACTCTGCAGAGTCAAGATCGAAGCTGGGTCTCCGACGCTATTTACCAGCTGCGCCACTGTGCTCCCTTTTGGAATCTCTTTCGGTTCAAATGCTGTGTCAGACAAGTAAGTCTAACACATGGTGGAAGTATGGGAACTGGGAAGGGGAAGGGGATGGAGAGAGAAAGCAAGGGCTATTTGAAATTGGAGAGGTCAATGTTCATACCGCTGGGGTGTAAACTACCCAAGCAAAATATGAAGTGATGTCCCTCCCATTTGCTCTGGGCCTCACTCTGACAATGGATGAGGCCCAGGACAGAAAGGTCAGATTGGAAACGGGAGGGGGAGTTGAAGTGCTGAGCCATCGGGAGATCAGGTTGGTTATGACAGACTGAGAGGAGGTGTTCTATCTTTCCCATCTCCCCCCCCCCGACATCAATGGGAAGAAGGGTCTCAACCCAAAATGTCACCCATTTCTTCTCTCCATAGATGCTGCCTCACCTGCTGAGTTACTCCAGCATTTTGTGTCGTCCTCCGATTTTATCCAGCATCTGCAGTTCTTTCTTGCACGTGTCGGAAGTGTTCACTCAAACATCCAGAGTGACGCAGAATGACTTGGAGAAAGATAATAAATAGATTTCACTCTGAAGGAAAAAAAAATCAAGTTTTAATTGTGCAAGGTTTTCTGAAATAAACTGAGCTCCATGGTGAAAGATCTGGGCTGGGAATCGTCTATTCAATGAATCTGACTTTTCTGTCGGGAAAAGCAACGTGGGATTTTCATACGATGGGAAAGGAAAGAGTTAGCACCGTGTAGCATTTCCAAAAATATCTGCTCATCATTATGACATTCAGCTGCGATAGTCGCTCGTTAGCATCCTTAGAATCACAAGCGGTGGTTTTAGTGTAAACTGTGTTACAATGAGATGAGGAGAAAGTAGTAAATCTTGTAGCCCAAGAGGAAATCACCTTCTGTGCCGTTTCCTCGGGATGTTTATCGGTAAAATAAACATAGCCAACACTTGAACTCCTCTGCATTCTAACAATCGGCAACCCTTGAAAGTCTTCTATAATAATTCAGATCCTGTTTCCTCTTGGCGTGGTCGAAACATTGGATATCCGTGGTTGAGTAGTTTACAAGAACTTGGTCCTGCCACCCTACATTATCTAGTCACCTTATGAATTTGCTTATTGTTCAGAATGAATAAAATTTACTAAGATGAGATCGTCTAAGGCAGTAAGGGTGACCTCAATGTGAACAATGGTATGAGTGCAATGGTAGGCAACGGAATAGAATCAGTTGATTAATTGCATCCCCACATACCTGTATACTAATGCCCTCCCCCCCCCCCCCCCCCCCACCTCCAGAGAGTTAGATATAGCTCTTAGGGCTAACGGGATCAAAGGATATGGGGAGAAAGCAGGAACTGGGTACTGATTTTGAATGATCAGCCGCGATCATATTGAATGGCGGTGCTGCCTCGAAGGGCTGAATGGCCAACTCCTGCACCTATTTTCTATGTTTCTGTGTTTTCTCCATCTACAACCAGTCTCGAGAAGAAGACTAAGTGGTTTAGTTTAGTTTAGTTACTAGATACAGTGTGGAAACCTTCTGTCCACCGGATCTGCGCTGACCAGCGATCCCCATATACGAGCAATATCTCCCACACTCGGGACAATTTACCGTTTTTACCAAAGTAAATTAATCTACAAACCTGTACGTCTTTGGGGTGCAGGAGGAAACCGGAGCACCCGAGGAAAACCCACCTGGTCACGGGGAGAACGTACAAACTCCGTATAGGCAGCACCTGCAGTCGGGATTGAACCTGGGCCTCTGGCGCTGTAAGGCAGCAACTCTGAGCCACCGTGTCGCCCTGGAGATCCAGAGACATGAGACTCCGGATGTTGAAATCCTGTGCAAAAGGCAAAACTGCTGGAGGAATAGTCTTAAGATGGGTCCCAACCAGAAACAAAAACTGTTCATTTCCCTCTACAGATGCTGCCTGATCTGTTACTATGAAGATACTATGAGATACAATGAGATCCAGTTACTATGAAGATTAACATGCCACATAACAGGCCCTGTTGGAGCATTCTCTTGCTTCCATTTCCCCACCGTCATTCCTTTGTTAGACCAAAATTCTAATGTCTATTACTGTTTAATTATGAATAATTTTCAATTGTGAAACTTCAAGTGGAAATTCCATCAATAAAGATTCTGGCATATTACTTCCTTTGTAACCTCCAGATAGCTCAAAGGGCTTTACATTTAATGAAGTGCCTTTGAAATGTAATTACTTTTCAACATTGTAAAGGAAACGTGGCAGCTGGTTTTCACACAGCAATCCCACACTGTGATAATACCGAGATAATCTGATTACGTGACATGGATTGGGGGAACATAATTGGTCAAGCAACTGGGGAGAGCTCCCTGCTCTTGTTTGAAGTTATGCCATAGGATTTTGTATTTATCCATCTGAGAGAATAGATGGGGCCTTGCTTTAATGCCCCAGTCATAAAACACATACTTGAAAAAGCAGCACCTCAGTACCCCCTGGAGAGAAGGTACCGAGGCATGAAAACTGTAACGATCCGACACGATACGATACGATAGAACTTTATTGATCCCAGGAGCGAAATTGATCTGCCAACAGTCATCATTAAAACACAAGATACAGAGGGAGAGGGAGAGGGGGAGGGGGAGGGAGAGGGAGGAGAGAAGGGAGGGGGAGGGGGAGGGGGAGGGAGAGGGGGGGGGAGAGGGAGAGGGGGAGGGGGAGGGGGAGGGGGAGTCAGTCTACCCCACGACCGAAGCGGAATGAGTTGTACATTTTGATAGACACAGAGAAAAAGGATCTCCATCCAGGTTCAGGAACAACTTCTTCCCTACAGCCATTAGGCTATTAAACACTACAACCAAATGAGCTCTGAACTACATAATTATTGTTATTAATGGGGTGGAAGATCGCAACCTTCACGTGGTCCGCCCTGTTTCGATGAATGCAATCAACCCGTTGTGCACAATCAAATAAGATCAAATAGAACTAGTTGTCCTACAACTTTAGGCTGTGCATGCCATACGCAAGAAGAAGATTGTTATTAATGCATTATTAATGTTTTGTTTTTCATGTGCATGTATGTGTACATATTTTGCTTGGGCAGCTTACAGCCAAGTGGTATCATATTGATTTCTCTAACTTCAAGTAACCCCTGGACCCCCTTTCTCACCATCCCTCCCTCACCCAAGATGTACCAGGTTCCTGTTCTCACCTAGCAAACAGCTAACAATGGCCTGTTTCCTTTTAATCATCGTTACTTTTTTGCATATCTATCATTCATTTGTTCTATATCTCTCTACATCAGTCTTTTATTGTTTCCCTTTCCCCAGACTAGTCTGGAGGAGGGTCTCGACCTGAAACGTCAACCCATTCCTTCTTTCCAGAAATGCTGCCTGTTGCATACGAAAAACAAATATTATAGTGAATTCTTTGCCCAATAATCTTAAACTGATACCCTTTGAACTTTGGCCTACTAGAATGGTTCATCCTCCTACCTGTCATTTGGCTTTTTAACCCTTCTTTTAATTCCAAGAGCTTCTATGCTGGAAGTCAATAATCGGAAGCCCAAATCAATTGTAAAACACAAAGTGTTGGAGAAACTCAGCAGGTCAGGCCGCATCTGTGGAGGGAATGGACAGACAACGTTTCCGGTGGGGACCCTTCTTCAAACTGAAGACGTAGTTGGAAGAATGATCCCGACCAAAAATGCTGCCTCTCCATTTTTCTCCACAGATGCAGCATGACCCAATCAGTTCTTCAAGCACTTTATATTTTGCTCAGGATTCCAGCATCTGCAGTTCCTTGTGCACGAACTGCAAGGAGAACCAATTATCTCCAGACACATTGCCATAACAAACCATAGTCATGGAATCGCACAGAGAATAGAAATAGGCCTTTCAGCCCATCCATCATAACCACCCATTCATACCATCCTACTGTATGTTAATCCCATTTTTCTTCTTCTTATAGTATATTCCCATCAACCTTCTCCCACAGATTCCACCACTCATCTTTAGTTTAGTTTATGTCACCTGTACAGATGTCCATAGAGAAGCTTTTGTTGCGTGCTAACCAGAAAAGTCTATACATGATTACAATCAATCCATCCGGAGTGATAAAGGGAATAAATTGGTGCAAGACAAAGTCCAGCAAAGTCCGATAAAAGCAAGTCCAAGGGTAGATGAGGTAGATGATAGCTCAGGACCGCTCTCTTGTTGGTGAAAGGATTGTTCAGTTGCCTGATAACAGTTGGGAAGAAACTGTCCTTGATTCTGGAGATGTGAGTTTTCACATTTCTGTCACTCTTGCCAGATGGGAGAGGGAGTGACCAGGGTGAGACTCGTCCTTGATAGATCCCGATAAAATGCTTTCTACGGTGTATCTGTTGAAGTTGTTGAGTGACGTTGGGGACATGCTGAACTTCTACACAGTTGGGGCAAATTATAGTCGCTACTTGTCTTTGAAACCCTTGCAATCACAGAGAGAATGTGCAGTGTCCACCACAGACAGTACCCAAGGTCAGGATTGAACCCGGGTCTTTGGAGCTGTGAGGAAGAGGCTTTACCAGCTGCGGCACAGTCATGATAGTTACCAGATATCAGAGGGGGAGTAGGACTGGAGGAGAGACTAGGGAGCAAGAACAGGGGCTTGGACCAGGAGTGACTGAGATCTTCGGTGGTGAGGACATAAATCATCTTCACCGGCTCCAGCTGTCTCTGCTAAATCCCACTGAAATATAGTTGAAAGCTTTGATCCTGGTCAAGGGAAATTTGTTTAAGCTCAAGGTGGGCAGTTCTCCAAGAAAGTAACTGTAGACTTCCAATTTAATTTAATTTAATTTAGGTTGTTAATTTACACATTCAGACATCCAGGCAAGAGCTTTGAAAGGAAATTGGGTTTGGACAAATGGCAGCAATGAAATGAGCCGGTGTTTCTCTCGTTAATAAACGTAAAATAAATACCGCAGATGCTGGAAGTCTGAGATTAAAAAAGCTTGAAACATTCAGCAGGTCAGGTCGCACATGTGGAAAGAGAAACAGAGCCAGTGTTTCAGGCCAAAGGTCCGGACCCAAGCATCTTTCAGCAGAGAGTTGGATATCTATGTGGCTCATTACAAAACTTTTTTTAGTTTAGTATATTTTTGTTTATTATTGTTATGTGTAGCGGGATACAGTGACTAGCTTTTGTTTGCATGCTATCCAGTCAAAGAAAAGACGATACTTGATTACAATCAAGCCGTCCACATTGCACAGATAAAGGATAAAGGATACAATATTTAGTGCTAGATAAAGTCTGATTAAAGATAATTTAAAGGTCTCCAATGGGGCTGGAGTTTAGCTGATTAGAGGACTGCTCAATTGCCTAACAACAGGTGTGAAGAAACCGTCCCTGAATCTGGAGGTAGACACAAAACTGCTGGGGTAACTCAGCAGCATTTCTGATTAGAAGGAATAGGTGACGTTTCGGGTCAAGGTCCTTCTTCAGTCTGAGGAAGGGTCTTGACCCAAAACGTCACAAATCCCTTCTATCCAGAGATGCTGCCTGTCCCGCAGAGTTACTGCAGTATTTTGTGTCTATCTTCCGTGTAAACCAGCATCTGCAGCTCCTTCCTATACGTAAAGCTGGAGGTTTGTGTTTACAAACATCTGTACCTCCTGCCAGATGAGAGAGGGGAGAAGAGGGGGTGGCCGGGATAAGACTGGTCCTTGATTATGCAGAATCTAGTACAGGATTGATGGACTGAATGGCCTCAATGTTGTGTTGTGTCATTCTATGATTCCCTTTCCACACTTTAGCTGAATTATCTGGTCCCTGTACTGAAGAACCGGGGAAATTGCATGACTTCATTTACTTCCTCAATCTGCATTAGTTACCTGTAGGTGTTGCCTAAAACAATGCATTTTTCTCCCCAGTTCTAACTTGCTGGAAATGTTATCGTTGATGAATCCCTCTCGGGACTCATGCAGGTCACAACTTCTTTGCACAATATCTTGTTTGCATATTATCCACGCCACAGAGTTTAGTTGCTTCAAAAGAAATAAAGTGATGGAGTAACTCAGTGGGTCAAACAGTATCTCTGGAGGACACGGATAGTTCATGTCATGGGAACATAATTAGGCCATTCGGCCCATCAAGCCATTCAATCATCTTTCCCTCTCAACCCCATTCTCCTGCCTTCCCCCACTGACATTTTGGGGTGAGAGCCTTCTTCAAGATCTGCTGAGTTAGCACTTTTGGTTCGGGCCAACTAACCAAAGTTAGTAATATCCAGTTCACAGTGGAGTCATCTCCAGCATGTTTTTTTTTTTTTTTCGAAAGCAGCATCTTTTTCTTGCATCTATCTTTTAGTTACTTTTGACTGCTCTATGTTGTTAATCTGAATTCCACATACTGATAGAGCTCAATTGCTGGAAAACCCTGTATATTTTGCCCCTTCTGGCTTTGCTCTACCTACAAACCTAGTCATGTTCTCTTCACCACTGGACTAGGGACCTCTGCTGTACTTAAGAATAAGGGGTAGGCCATTTAGGACTGAGATGAGGAAAAACTTTCTTCACCCAGAGAGTTGTGAATTTGTAGAATTCTCTGCCACAAAAGACAGTGGAGGCCAATTCACTGGAAGTTTTCAAGGGAGAGTTGGATATAGCTCTTAGGGCTAACAGAATCAAGGTAGATGGGGAGAGAGCAGGAACAGGGTACAGATTCTGGATGATCAGACATGATCATATTGAATGGCGTTGCTGGCCTCGAAGGGCTGAATGGCCTACTCCTGCACCTACTTTCTATGTTTCATTTCCTCCCTTATAGTGCTGATTAGATTTGAACGTGAGACCTTCTCAAGGGTAAGGACCCCATTGCTTGGCACGGCTAAGTTAAGAGGACAAAATGATCATGTTCACTCTGTCTAGACTGGACTCCATGCTGGATTCCTAATATTTTGGTCACGCTGATTAACAAAATTCCCAACCTGGGTACAATATCATTTGCGGAGCGGTTTAGTTTGCCGAAGGAATGAGTTGACCTCAAGACGGTGTGAGGGGCCTTGAACCAGGATTGTTTTGGGAGTGGGTCTTGATCATCCATTGATCCATCAGTTGCTTTGCAATAGAAACAGGTGATGTAATGGAACTATCAACACATCGAGGCGGAGGTCAGGTTGTGCCACTCAACTTGTTTTGTTCCCATCTCCACGCAGATTTATGAGCAAGATACTGTATAAGGGATGAGAGCAATCCTTTTAAAATGCAGCTCACTGAAGCACCAAAGGTATTATTAGAGCAAATATTTGCTTTATGACAAAATCAGTATTTGCATGTCATTCAAGATATTCAACTGGCAGCAGTGAATGGCTTACTGAAATACAAGTAGGCTTTTTTTTCTCTCTGAATAAGATACGAGTTAGGCGTGACTGTTACCAACCTAGCAGCTAAAAAGCACCATGAAATCAGACTCTGAGCTAATCCTGATAAAAATCAGAATAGCTGATTAGCATTGCGATGCAAGAAAGCTTTGAGCCCCGGTTCCTAATCCTGTCACAGGCCATTGAATCTCCCAGGCTTAAATAGACCACTGCTATTTGTTGACAAAACATAACCCTGTTTCTATCAAGAGCAAGAGAGAAACAAATAGGAAGATAGGAGGGGAAGGGAAAAATAATTGAATTCACAAGTTCACAAACTATAGGAGTAGAATTAAGCCATCGCGTCTACTCCGCCATTTAATCATGGCTGATCTCTGCCTCCTAATCTCATTCTCCTGCCTTCTCTTGGCAACTGTTCTAATCAAGAGTGTTTAAGAAGGAACTGCAGATGCTGGAGAATCGAAGGTTACACAAAAAAGCTGGAGAAACTCAGCGGGTGCAGCATCATCTATGGAGCGAAGGAAATAGGCAACGTTTCGGGCAGAAACCCTTCTTCAGTCTGATGCTGCTGCACCCGCTGAGTTTCTCCAGCTTTTTTGTTCTAATCAAGACTTTGTCTATCTCTGCCTTTAAAATGTCCACTAACGGCCTCCACAGCATTCTGTCCCACAGATTAACTACCCTCTGACTAAAGAAGTTCCTCATCACCTCATTTCTCAAAGAGGGCCCTTTAATTCTGAGGTTATGGCCTCTGGTCGTAGACTCTCCCAGCAGCGGAAACATCCTTTCCACATCCATTCTATACATGCCTTTCATTATTCTGTAAGTCTCAATGAGGTCCCCCTCAACCTTCTAAACTCCAGTGTTAAATAATTTATTGTCACATGTGATAAGTCTCAGTGAAATTCTTTGTTTGCATACCCAAGGTAGACAAATAGTCACCCATAAAGTTAAAAAGTCCATGTCCCTCTTTGTTCTCCAGGCTACCGCTGCGCCACTGTGCTTCCCCTTGGTCCATCAGGTCTATGCCTGCTCTCACCCTGCCTATTTCCCTCTAACCAAATCCCTCACACAGATCCAATAACCTCCTCCTGATTCTCCTACCACCCATCTATACTAAGGTTAATTTAGAGCAGCCTACTGATCTAACAATGCTCAAAGGCGAGACCTTCACAATCTTCTGAGAGAAGAAAGTGTCTCCTTATCTTTTGCATTGTGGGATGCCCCTTTATTCTGAAACTAAGGCCCCCAAGTTCTACACACTCCCACCATGAAGAAAACATACTCTCTCAGCACCGGCCCTATCAATCCCACTCAGAATCCTAATGTTTCAATAAAGAACTCCTCTTCTTTGTCTAAACCCAAACAACTATCTGCCTCTCTGCTCAACCATTCTTCATGTGTCAGTCCCCCTACCCAGCAATCAATCTCGTAACCCATCTCTGCAATGCCTTCAACATAAATACATCATTCCTTCAACATGGAGACCAAAAGTGTACATAAACCTCAAATGAGACCTTCGTAGTGTGGTTTGTAATTGAACCAAAACTCCCTTACTTTTATACTCCATTCTCTTTCTAATTCATGCTAAACTAATTTGCTTTTGTCTTTAATCTTCACGAATCCCCAGCATCACATTTTCCTATCTTACTCCATTATAATTTAAGTGTCAGATATGGATAGGGTTCTCAACTGTCCGGTATTAGCCGGGACATCCCGTATATTGGGCTAAATTGATTTATCCTATACGAGACCTCCCTTGCCCCATATTTGACTGTTACTACTCTGGTCGAGGGGACTGTCCGGTCGGAGCGCCGCGTCCAGCCTAGCTTCACCCGTCCCGACATAGTGCAGCTGATGGAGTGCAGCAGCAGCTCCTCGCCCGTGGCCCCGTTGGTCGGCAGCCCGGCCAGCTGTCCAACCTTCGGACCTTCGCTTACCGCCGACATCTCCACCGCTCCCCCTCATGGCCGATCATCGGTTCATCGAGTTGGGTGAGGTGCCGGAATTTGCGCGCGACGTCGTGCGGGCCAAATCTCCTCAGCTGGCCCGCTGGCTGGGCTTTGTGTGCAGTCTCAGACCCGGGCCAACTCATCATTCACCCAGCCACGGCTGAATCGGTCAACGAATTGCCGTCGGGAATTTGTCCCGTACTTTGACCTTTTGTCCCTTATTCGTGAGTGAAAAAGGTGGCAACCATAAATATGGACAGGCCCTTCAACCCACCAAGCACACGCCTGCCATCACCCACTCATTTTACACTAATCCTACTGTATATAAATCCCATTCTCTCTCGATTCTGTCAGCTTGCCCACATTTACCTACACACTAGGGGTAATTTAAGTGACTGATTTAATCTAACAATCCAAACACCAGTGGGATGTGGAACTCAATTGGAGTGAAACATAGAAAATAGATGCAGCAGGAGGCCATTCGGCCCTTCAAGCCAGCACCGCCATTCATTGTGATCATGGCTGATCATTCCCTATCAATAACCCATGCCTGCCTTCTCCCCATATCCCTTGACTCCACTAGCCCCTTAGAGCTCTATCTAACTCTCTCTTAAATCCATCCAGTGACCTGGCCTCCACTGCCCTCCGTGGCAGGGAATTCCATAAATTTACAATTCTCTGGGTGAAAAAGTTTTTTCTCACTTCAGTCTTAGACCTCCCCTTTATTCTAAGAAAGTGCACAGAGGAAATTCACTCGGGCAGAGGGAGAATGTGCAAAGTTATACATGCAAACAGTATCTGAGGTCAGGATTGAACTCAAGTCTTTGGTGCTGTTAGATTGGCTCGATGACCTATGCCACCGTGCTGCCACCCCATGGGTTTTCTCCAGGTGCTCCGGTTTCCTCCCACATTCCAAACACTTGTAAATTAATTGTCTTCTGTAAATTGTCCCTGGCCTGCTAGATAGAATTAGACTATGGATGATGACTGGTCAATGTAGACTCAGTGGGCCGAAGGGCCTGTTTCCACGCTGCATCTCTAAAAACTCTACTATTTTACAGTGAGAGCAAATTACAATCTGAAAAAGGCTGAGCAAAGAGGCTATCAGAATTAAATGGCTTAATTCTGAATTTAGATGATCCTGGAAGCTGGCAGAGGAAAATATAGAAAGGAGAGAAACGGTACTTTGAAACTAGAGTTATCGCAGGAAGTGCCAGTTCTTGGAACGGTATTTATACCTTAATGAATAGGATATACTCTGTATCAATATCAAAACTATTTGTAAAATTAGATTCTCACTGATGTACCGAATGGATGGGTATCATTTGTCTTAATATCGTCCAGGGGTTTGGTGCAATGTTCTTGCGGGTTTTTGATGGATTGGCTTTGTGGTTTCTGTATGTGGATCATGGTTCGGTGAAGGACGAGGGGTAGTGTTACATGCATGGTACCACCCTTCCTCACCCACATTAACGGGGCATTCAGAAACCCATCCAAACTGGCCCTGTTCAGAATGGACACGTGCAAAGCCAAATGCAGAGGTTTTGTCTCTCTCTCTGTCTGTCTCTCTGTCTCTCTGTGTGTCTCTCTGTCTCTCTGTCTGTCTCTATGTCTCTGTCTCTCTGTCTCTGTATCTCTCTCAATTCAATTTCAATTCAATTCAATTTCAATTTAAAAGCTTTATTGGCATGATAAAAAAACATTGTTATATTGCCAAAGTATAAAACATGACATACATATTTGAAATGCATAAGTATAAATACAAGTATACAGTGCATGGATAGATATGTCCCTGTACATAAACTTGCAATAGGCCTATAGCCCTTTATTGATTGCTACACGTTCTTGCAGCTGTAAGCAGTACAACACAATAGCAAGTTTAGCAATTCAATATTAATTTCTTAGTGTTAGTTAATGTCGATTAGTGTGTGCGTACATATGTGCATGTTGGTCATTCACCGTCTCTCAGGTTATGGCATGCTGTTACGTATTGTGCACCAAGATGTGCCGTATTTCCTTCGCCAAGGATTATTCTTAGTTTTGATGTATCATCTAGTTCTTTAAAGTCAGGGGTTGCCACACTGAGTTTGTCAAAGTATGTTTTCCTTGTTTTGTCAATTTTTTTGCATTTTAGGAGGAAGTGCACCTCTGTTTCAACCTCATCTGTCAAACAGTGGCCGCATATTCTGTTTTCTCTTGGTTGCCAGAATCTCTTCTGTCTTCCTTTTTCAACTGCCAAATAGTGGTCACTTAACCTGTATTTGGTGAGGGTCTGTCTCTGCTTTATGTCTCTAACAGTTGAGAGATAGTCTGCCAATTTATAATCTCTTTTTAGGGAACGGTAACATTCTAATCTGCTTTGGCTTTTGGTTTCTTTATCCCAATGTTCCAAGTACGTTTCTTTACATTGTTTGATAATTTGGTTCACTCTAACTGGTGATTGGGGGTCAGTATTGATCTGGGGCCGGTCAGGGTTTAACTGGATAGGGTTTAACTGAATAGGGGTAGTTAGTCTCAGTACCAACTGACACAGGGAACTATTTTCTGGGTTCCCCTCTTGTGTTTGAAGGGCTTTAAACTGGAGGGTATCTGGGGGGCTAGATTTAAGGTGATTCCAAAAATGTTGTGCTCTTTTCTGGATATTTATTATCAGTGGGTATCTGCCTAGTTCCGCCCTACATGCGTTTGTTGGTGTTTTCCTTTGGATACGGAGGATGTTCCGACAAAATTCCGCATGCAGGGCCTCCGTTGTATGTTTTTCCCATTTACTATAACTATGGTGACTGAGCGGACCCCATACTTCACTACCATAAAGCACAATAGGCTGGATTACACTGTCAAATATTTTAAACCAGATTTTAATTGGGATTTGGATGTTGTAGAATCTTCTTTTTATTGCATACAGAGCTCTTCAAGCTTTCTCTTTTAGTGCATTCACTGCCATATTGAAGCTCCCTGATGCTGAGACAGTTAGACCAAGGTAAGTATAGCTCATAGTGTGTTCGATAACAATACCATTGAGAGTAAATTTGTATTTAT
>NC_073392.1:31187355-31189855 GCF_028641065.1 Leucoraja erinaceus
CTTGGTATCCAGGCAATAATTACCCCTGACATCCGCAACTGGTCACAAACACGTTGCTGTTTCCGGGAGCTTGCTGTGCACATCCTAGCTGCTATTTCCCACATCACAGTGAGGATTACACCGCCATAGCACTTCCTCAGCTAATAACAAGCATAAGCTGATAAAGACGTTTTTTAATCAAAGTGCTTCAAGCAAATTTAACAACCAAAATGAATTTGATAAGATGAATAAGATGAATTTGACGGCACTGGGCCTTTATTCGCTGGAGTTTAGATGAATGAGGGGCAACCTCAATGAATAGTGAAAGGCTTGGATAGAGTGGATGTGGAGAGGAGACTAGTGGGAGAGTCTAGGATTAGAGGTCATAGCTTCAGAATTAAAGGACATTTTTTTAGGAAGGAGATCAGGAGAAATGTCTTTAGTCAGAGGATGGTGAATCTGTGGAATTCTTTGCCACAGAAGGCTGCAGAGGCAGTCAGTGGATGTACTTAAGGCAGAAATTGGTAGATTCTTGATTAGTACGTGTTTCAGAGGTCACGGGGAGAAGGCAGAAGAATGGGGTTAGGAGGGAGAGATAGATCAGACATAATTGAATGATGGAGTAGACGATGGGCAGAATGGCCTAATTCTGCTCCTATGTCTTATGATCTTATGACCTTATGACCTAAGCTGCGTAAGAAGGAACTGCCGATGCTGGTTTGCACCAAAGATAGATACAAAATGCTGGAGTAACTCAGCCAGTCAGGCAGCATCTCTGGAGAAAAGGAATATGTGACATTTTGGATCGAGAACTTTCTTCAGACTGAGAGCCAGGGAGAGGAAAAAGAGACGTAAGGGGAGGTACAGAACAAAGCAAAGCCTGGATCGATGACTCAGGAAAGGTGGAGCCCACAATGGTCTTTTGTTGGCTGCGGACGAGGTGATAACGAAGGAATACCAACGGTGAAATTAGCAAGAGGACTACGGTGGGGGAATTACATAAATTAAACTGAATGGCTTCACCTGTCTGCACCTCTTCTTGCGATATTCTTTTATAAGCATCCCTGACAAGTATTTGGCAACTCGTGCAAGCTTGACTTAAAAATAACTGGTGTTTCTTTCAACTACTAGACTGGAATAATTTAAAAGTTTGTGAACATTGAGTTTCAGTTTGCATCTGAAACTCCAGATGCAACAGAGCTTGGCAGATGTAACCAATTAATAAAGTGTCACACTCTAGCAGAGACTGCTAACACAGTGAGCTGGATGTGATTCTGAGAACCTGCTTATGTTAACTGCAAAGTTCTGTGCCAAAAGTTACTTTACTATTTACCTCATCCCTATAAATTTTGCAGTTTGGGTTTCGGTTCGAATTTCGGTTTGAGTTTCAGATGAGTTTCGGTTTGAGGTTTAATTTTGTGGTACAGCATGGAAACAGGCCCTTCAGCCACTGAGACCCGCGCCAACCAGCAATCGCTTGTACACTTGTTCTATCCTACGCACTAAAGACAATGTACAGAATCTACAAACCGGCACATCTTTGGAATGTGGGAGGAAGCCGGAGCACCCAGAGAAACCCACGTGGTCAGAGGGAGAACGTACAAATTCTATACAGACAGCACCCATAATCAGGCTCGAACCTGGGTCTCTGGCGCTGCAGGGCAGCAACTCTACCGCTGTGCCACCCTAAACAACGCTGTTTTTTTTTTTCAGGTTAGCATAATGTTTTAACTCCCTGTGCTGTTAAGTTCTCTGCGGTTGGTTTGTGACCGTAATTCCTCATGAGGTTAATCCCCAGTTAGCGTGTTCAGAAGAGAGCGCAGTGTGAATGAAAAATAATATGTCGGAGCAGAAGTAAATTAGGGAAAGTTTAGCTGGCATTCAACACGTTGACTTCAACGCAGAAAAACCTGGGTATAAATAGTGGGTTTAATGTTGCGGGAACCTCAAAAGGTTAATTTCAGTTAATTAACAAAATTGGTAATTGGATAATAGCAGGACAAGTAACCCAAAACTTTGTCAAAGAAGTCCGATTTGATGTGGCAGTATTTTTTTGTGGGTTGGGGGGATAGTTTCTTGGGAGTATGGTGTTTACAGGGTCCCTCTCAACCCCGTTCTCCTGCCTTCTCCCCACAACCCCCAACATCCATACTGATCAAGAATCTATCAATCTCTGCCGTAAAAATATCGATTAACCTGACCTCCACATCCTTCTGTGGCAATGAATTCCACAGATTCACCACCCTCTGACAAAATAAACTCCTCCTGATCTCATTTCTAAAGGTATGTCCTTTTATGGCCTTTGGCATCTAGTCCTGGACTGTCCCAATCTTGGAAGCATCCTCTCCACATCCACTCAATCCAGGCCTTTCACTATTTGGTAAGTTTCAATGAGGTGCACAAGGGGCTGTTTGTATTTGCACAGGTCTGTATTAATGAGGGGTCTCCAGGAGAGTGTTTGTATTAACAAGGTTTTGTCAGTGTTTGTAGGGGGTTTAAGGAGATTTTTATTTCAGAACCT
>NC_073392.1:31194855-31212355 GCF_028641065.1 Leucoraja erinaceus
CTAGCTTCTCATTATCACCCTCAAAACAGTTAACAATGGCCTGTTTCCTTTATCATAGTTACTTTCTCGCGTATCTTTCATTCATTGTTCTTTATCTCCCCACATTACTGTCTGTATCTCTCGTTTCCCTTATCCCTAATCACTGAAGAAAGGTCTCAACCCGAAACGTCACCCATTCCTTTTCTCCAGAGATGCTGCCTGCCCCGCCCGCTGAGTTACTCCAGCTTTTTGTGTCTATCTTCGGTTTAAACCAGCATCTGCAGTTCCATCCTACACAGAATAAAACACACCAGGTTAAGTAGTATCTGTGGAGGCTAAAGGGGTGTGCCAACATTTTGGGTTGAGATGCTGCATCAGGACTTGCACCTTTTGCTGCCACAGATGCTGTTTGACCAGCTGAAACTTCAAAGCATTCTGTTTTTGTTCCAGATTCCACAATCTCCAGTCTCTTTTTGTCCAGTATGTTGGGAGTCTGCAACTTATTGGAAGGTCTGCAGAGTGAATCCTGCAGCAGAATGTGGCATTGCATGACACGCAAGCCCAATATTCAGGGCAGCACAGTGGCGCAGTGGTAGAGTTGCTGCCTTACAGCTCCAGTGGCCTGGGTTTGATCCTGACTATGGATGCTGTCTGTACAGAGTTTGTACGTTCTCCCCGTGACCACATTGATTTTCCCCGAGTGCTCTAGTTTCCTCACACACTCCGAAGATGTACAGATTATAGGTCAATAAGGCTTTGGTACAATTGTAAATTGTCACTTGTGTGTAGGATAGTGCTAGTGTACGGGGTTCACTGGTTAGCAGGGACTCAGTGGGCCGAAAGGCCTGTTTCCGTGTTGTATCTCTAAACTAAACTAAAAGAAATAGCTTGCCACTGTTTCATTGTTTGACAAACAAATTTTTAAAACGACTTCTTCTATGCTTCCATGAGACTATGTTCAATCCTTTCAGCTGGACAGTTAACAGCATGAAAGTGTGGGTGCGTGGTGTGTGTGTGTACGGGGGGGGGGGGGGGGGGGGGGTTAGTGGGGAAGAGATGATGGTGGATAAGGAGACACAAAGAACAGTAGATCCTGGTTTACAAAAAAAACCCTCAAAAGTGCTGGAGTAACTCGGCGGCTCAGACAGCATGTTTGGAGGAAATGGATACATGGTGCTTTGGATCCCTTCCTCCGACACAATGTTGGAGCAGTCGGGTGAAAGCTGGAAAAGAGGTGGGGGTGGGACAACGCCTGGCAAGGGCGGCACAGTGGTGCAGCGGTAGAGTTGCTGCCTTACAGCGAGGGAGACCCAGGTTCGATCCTGACCACAGATACTGTCTTCTTCAGACTCGATGAGTTTGGTAACTCAGCGGGTCAGGCAGGCAGCATCTCTGGAGAACAGGGATAGATGACGTTTCAGGTCAAGACCCTTCTTCAGACTTGATGAGAATAGATTAGATGAGTTGAGGTCTGCTGACTTTGGAACTTCTGCATTACACAACATATGTCTCAATTCCTCAATGGCTTTCAATTGTAACTCATGATGCCAAATATCCAAATTTTACCCAATGTAAAGAGTAATAAGGGCTATGAATTTGTCAATGCCTGTTTGAAAACTCGATGTGAGCTCTCTAAAGCAGTTGTGACAGCCTCCTCTATATTGGTAAGGCTGTCATGGTGGTCTATTTGTAGCCTCTTGACTGACTCTGCATATTGAAATTAAATCTTCTTCATCTTTATCTATCCCAGTCTAACATGAAAGCATTCAACAGAGAAGAAGGCATCTATAGTAAGAGTATTAACCATTTAGGTTGAAGACTCTGCACAGAATGCTGCCTGATTGTGGGTTTTGGCAGCATTTTCCGGTTATATTTCAGATTACTGGTCATCTTTCAGATGCCAACATTTTTCTCAAGATATGTGGCTACAGGCAATACCTGTCATATTCACAATACCAATATATACGGGAGACAACACAAAGTGCTGGAGTAACTCAACAGGTCAGGCAGCATCTCTGGAGAACATGAATAGGTGATATTTCAGGTAAAATCCTTCTTCCCTTCGGTGTGAATAAAGGTCTCCACCCGAAGTGTCACCTATCCACGTTCTCCAGAGTTGCTGCCTGACTTGCTGAGTTACTCCAGCTCTTTGTGTCCTTTTGTGTATTAACCAGCATCTTCAGTTCTTTGTTTCTGCCGATACGTGAGGAATTTCTATGCTTCAACTCTCGAGGCATTTAAATTATTAGCCTATGGTCCCCTTGAACCAGTGGATAAGTGGATCTCGTATCTTCATTTGTAAAATGTTGTATATACATGTGAGGACATTTACTAACTTTTACTGTACCACTCTAATGCTTTTTTAAAAAAGTGCTGTTTTTTTTCCCTTTTTCCTTCCGGCTACAATATTTAATATGTAAAAGAATATGTGATTCTGTTACATTCTGTTTGTAGTTTGTTTGGTTGTTTGTTTGTTTGTCTTTTTGCACAAAGTCCGCGAGCATTGCCACTTTTCATTTCACTGCGCATCTCGTATGTGTATGTGACGAATAAACTTGACTTGACTTGACTTAACTGGCCCAACCTTTGAGAGATGTCTTGTAAGCTGCATTCAGATTGAATTTTTCCAAGTTGCCTCAGCAGTTTGTGTAGGTGCGTTTGGAAAGTTAGCATCCTCTGGCCATATGGTAAAGACTGTGTTTTCACTTCCCACAACAGATTCTTGGTGAGGTAATCGGGACAAAACCTCAGCAATTGCATTGTGTGTGGGAGAGTGGCACTCAATGCCCTTATTACAATGGAATGGCATGTTCACTCCTCTCTGCATTCTGGAACTTTCTGCTTTGATTCGTTGATTTCAGACCCAGATTAGAGAATAGGGATTTGTGATTAGATTGAAGTTTGTTATTGTCATGTGTACCAAGGTACAGTGAAAAGCATTTGTTTGCCTGCTGTCCAATCAAATCAGATATAATACAGATATAGACATACATGTGTAAATATATATGTTTGTATATATTATGTGTATATATAATGTGTGAAATGTATTTGTGCGTGTGTGTGTGTGTGCGTGTGTGCGTGTGTGTGCGTGTGTGTGTGCGTGTATGTGTGTGTGTGTATATATAATGCATATATATAAGTAGTAAGAAGGAACTGCAGATGCTGGTTTAAATCGAAGGTAGACAGAAAATGCTGGAGTAACTCAGCAGGACAGGCTGTCCCGCTCACTCCCCTGACATCAATCTGAACACCAGAAACTTTCCCATTTCTTCTCTCCAGAGATGCTGCCTGTCCCGTTGAGTTACTCCAGCATTTTCTGTCTACCATGCATGTATATAATATGTGTATGTGTATGTATGCATGTATATAGACATGTGTATGTACACACACACACACACTCGTGTGTATATATAGCTATTCCCACACACACATCTTCACACACCTAAATATGTATGCGTGTGTATGTATATATATATGTGTGTATGCATATATATGTGTATGTATATGTGTACGTATGTATATATGTGTGTATGTATATGTATGTATGAATATATATTTTTTTTTTGTGTGTGTATTTTATTATCTATAAATACAATCAAGCCAAACATAAATGCAATAGGTAGAGCAAAAATAGTGTGCAGAATATTGTTCTCAACATTATAGCTTAACAGTTCCAGAGAAAAAGTCCAATGTCTGCAATGAGGTAGGTTGGAAGATGTGGACTCTACCCTAACTATGGGAGGACTGTTCAGAAGTTTGATAAGAGAGGGGAAGAAGTTGTTCCTGTGTCTTGTGGGACGTGCTTTCAAGATTTTGTGTCTGCTGCCCAACAGGAGCAGAGAACAGGACTGACTGCGATTGGAAAGATTGTTGATTAATAAAACACAAAATGTTGGAGTAAGTGAGTGGATTAGGCAGCATCTCTGGAGGACTTGGACAGGCAATGCTTCAGATTGTGTCCCTTCGTCGGAAATGTTGCCTGTCTATGGTCTCCAGAGATGCTGCCTAATCTTTTGAGTTACCACTCCTTGATTATATTGGCTGCTTTAATGAGGCAGCGTGAGGTACAGATGGAGTCAGTGGTGGGGTGCCTGGGCTGTGTGATGGACTGGGCTACATCCACAATCCTCTGCAATTCATTCCGTTCAGTTCAGTTTATTGTCACGTGTACCGAGGTACAGTGAAAAGCTTTTGTTGTGTGCTAACCAGTCAGCGGAAAGACAATACATGATTACGACAGAACCATTCGCAGTGTATAGATACATGATAGGGGAATAAAGTTTAGTGCAAGATAAAGCCAGTAAAGTCCAATCAAAGATAGTATGAGGGTCACCAATAAGGTAATAGTTCAGGACTGCTCTCTAGTTGTGGTAAGATGGTTCAGTTGCCTGATAACAGGTGGGAAGAAACTGTTCCGACATCTTGAGGTGTGCGTTTTCACACTTCTATACCTTTTGCCCGATGGGAGAGGTGAGTAGAGGGATTGGCCATGGTGCGACTCATCCTTGATTATGCTGCTGGCCTTGTGGAGGCAGCGTGAGGTATAAATAGAGTCAATGAAAGGAAGGTTGGTTTGTGCGATGTTCTTGGTGATTAGTTTAGTTTAATTTAGTTAAGAGTTGCAGCTTGGAAACAGGCCCTTCAGCCCACCAAGTCCACACCGACCAACACTAGTTCTATCCTACTCACTAGGGACAATTTACGGAACCTGCAAACCAGCACGTCCTTTGGTACGGGGGAGAAAACCCAGGGACCTGCGCTGTCACGGGGAGAACGTACAAACTCCGTACAGACAGCAACCGTAGTCATGATCGAACCCGGGTCTCTGGCGCCGCAAGGCAGCAACTCTACCACTGCTCCACTGCTGGCCATCATCCACAGTGTGGCCAGTTACAGCCTCACTTTACCCCTGGGGTGATGCAATATCCTTGCGTCAGGGCATACCGAAACAACTTCACGCCTAAGCTCTCCCTGCTTAGGTCACATGGTCCTTGCCAATTCTTATTCCTTCTCCATTTTGCATTCCTTTCAACAGCAGGTGCAGTGGCGATGCATGTGATATGAATCCGGATGAATATTGAACCAGGCCAATTGTGATCTGTACTCTGCCACATTTCCTGCCCTCTTTATTTTTACAATGGCCTTGACTTCGTCCTTGGCATGTGGTAAACCATTGGAATCCACGTTCAGTCCCAAATGGACAACTCGCAGTTGAACAAAGGCAGAGGAACAAGCCCTTTGGCTTGCAATGTTCATGCCAAACATATTGTCAGATTAAACCGTGGTCTCTGTTTACAATCATGAGAGGAATAGATTGGGTCTGCTGCCCAGTGTAGTGGAATCAAGAACCAGAGGACATAGGCTTAAGGTGAAGGGGATGAGGTTTAATAGGAATCTGAGGGGTAACTTTTTACCCAAATGGTAGTGTGTGTATGGAACAAGCTTCCAGAGGAGGTAGTTGAGGCAGGGGCTATTGAACATTTAAGGAACAATTAGACAGGTATAGGTTTAGGGGATATGGGCCAAACACAGGTAGGTGGGACGGGTGTTGAAGGGACATATTGGTCGGCATGGGCAAGCTGGGTCGAATGGCCTATTTCCACACTCAATGACTCTAAGATACTATGACTGTTGCTCCACCAACTGTGGCACTGTGCTGCACTGGGACATTATGTCGACTTCAATAATATTTCTGTAGGTATCTCAGTGTCAGTTTTGCTTGGTACCTCTGACTGTGACCAAAATACCATCACGGCGAATGGGGGCTCGGGAATGCGCATCAGTGTTCTCCCTATCAAAGCGTGCGTAAAACGCATTGAGCTCGTCAGGGAGTGATGCTTCGCTGACATTCGAGCTGCCTCCTGATTTTGCCTTGTAGGAGGTGATTGCATTCAGGCCACGCCACAGCTGCCAAACATCTGTCTCACCCTCCAGCTTGGAGCAGAAGTCCCTTTTGGCCTTTTGAATGGCTTTACCAAGGTCGTATCTGGACATCTTGTAGACCTCTGTATCTCCAGATCTGAATGCCCGGGACCTGGTCTTCAGAAGAATGCTGATCTCATGGTTCATCCAAGGCTTCTGGTTAGGAAACACTCGGAAGGTTTTTGTTGGGAAGCAGTCCTCCACGCATTTCTTTGTGAAGTCTGTAACGACTGTGGCAAATTTATTCAGGTCCATTGCCGAGCCCCTGAACATTTCCCAGTCTACAGACTCCAAACAGTCCTGGAGTTGTTCCTCTGCGCCCCCCCCCCCCCCCCCCCCCCCCCCCCCCCCCCCCCCCCCCCCCCCCCCGACCAGCTCTGTACAGTCCGCACCTCGGGGGGTGCATTATTCAATTGCTGCTGTAGGCAGGAAGAAGCAGCACCACTGTATGGTTGGATTTACCGAAGTAAGGGCGAGGGATAGAGTGATAGGCATCATTGATGGTCATGTAGCAGTGGTCGAGGGTGTTTGGTCCTCTGGTGCTGCAGAAGACATGTTGGTGGAAGTTAGGGAGCGATTTCGTAAGGTTGGCTTTGTTGAAGAGCCTATGATGTATCTCTAAAGTTTAAAGCAGTTATTACACAAGATGTCTCATCCCACAGCAGTAAGAATGTGATTCCATCCAGGAAAAGTGCAGAGTTGATTTAAAAACATAGAAACGTAGAAAATAGGTGCAGGAGTAGGCCTTTCGTCCCTTCGAGCCAGTTGAATATGATCATGGCTGCTCATATTAACTTGGCATCATGTTCAACGTGGACAATGTGGACAGAAATGTCTGTTCCTGTGCTGTACTGTTCTATGTTCTATATAGTCTCTCCGGCAATGTGTTCTAAATCTTCACCACATGTTGAGCAAAATAATATTTTCTCATTTCTCATCCATTCACTCTGCTGATTATTTGAATAAGTTAAAATCAAAGCTTCCTATTGAAGACTCCCTGATTTACCTATCGGGACTATTCACAATTTTATGCATATCAATGAAATCGTCCCTCAGCCTTCCTCATTACAAAACAAAATCAATCCAAGATCAGGCAGTCTTTCCTCATAATTATATTTGTCCAATCCTAGCATCGTCCTTGCAAATCTCTCGGGAATTCTCTTCCAAAGATGGCAGTGGAGGCCAATTCACTGGATGTATTCAAGAGAGTTAGATATAGCTCTTAGGGCTAACGGAATCAAGGGATATGGGGGAGTAAGCAGGAACGAGGTGCTGATTTTGGATGATCAGCCATGCTGTCTATCAGCTGGCTCAAAGGGCCGAATGGACAACACCTGCACCTATTTTTCTATGTTTGTTTCTATGTTTCCCTGAACGACACACCTCAGTCAGATTCCTCGCGCTGCTTTGAAAGTTACTGTCGTTACCATAGACTCCACTGTCCCTGAGTGCAGACAGCAGGTTCCCTGGTTAATAAAACCCTGCTCAACGATAGCACGTCACAGCTCAGACTTGGCACAGCGATTCAGTCTAGAATATCCTCCCTGGAACCTGGGAACCGGTAAAGTCAGGAGTTAATTTTCAACACATCAGCAATGAAAGAGAAGTCAGGGCTTTACTGTCCATCTTGTGAGAGAATAAATCTTCAACATGTTAAAGCAAAAATAGGTTGGCAGAAGCAGACATGAAAGGGAACTAACACTGGCAGGGGATGAAAGTGAATTTGAAATGGCATGGCTGGAGGGATCTGGCCTTCCTCGTTGCAACATGTCATGCTGTCAGTATGTAACAAGGATTCCTTTTCAAATACGGAGCTAAGGCCCATGGATAAAACTAACAGGGAAAAGATCCAAGCGACTGGGTTATTGGCGTTTGCAATTAAGGCACTCATCGAAACCAAGCCATCGTGGCCAAAGCAAGTTGATACTTGCATCCATTTGGAAGTTGGCACTATCACTGCAAGTGAGGCTCTTCCTCAAAGCAGATGTCTCACGGGTAATTAAGTTCTAAAGGCTTGCATTTATGCTTTTAATGTCATTTACAGACATTTAAATGTCGGCACAATGGCATAGAGTTGCTGACTTACAGCACCAGAGACCCGGGTTCGTACCAGACTATGGGTGCTGTCTGTACGGAGTTTGTACTTTCTACTTTCTCCCCATGACCACGTGGGCTTTCCCCGGATGCTCCGGTTTCCTCCCACACTCCAAAGACGTGCAGGTTTGTAGGTTAATTGGCTTTGGTATCATTGCAAATTGTCCCCAGTGTGTAGGATAGAGCTAGTGTGCAGGGTACGCTGGTTGGCGTGGAATCTATGGGCCAAAGGGCCCGTTTCTGTGCTGTACCTCTAAACTAAACGAAACCTAAACTAAACCAAACACAGTTACTGTGTAAAATGTTCCAGACAGAACTGCTGAAATGAGGTTTTGCAGTTTTCACTGCTTCAACTGCACTAAATAGATATCAGTGGGTCTCGCTTTTTGCTCCTGTGTTGTTATTCATCTGCAAGGTCCAAATACGCACTCTGGCACAGATGGTGGTGACATGATGAGGCTGGACGTTTGGACATGCATACAAAGAGTGCTCCCTTGTTCAAGTGCTTGAAGATGTCACAGCCATTTGTGGGACTCCAATTCAGCTAGTCAGAACAATAGGGAGATGTGGAATAAAAAACTGGTCAAAGAAAATAAAATAAAAAGGAATGAAAGGGCACAAATTGCTGGATTAACTCAGTGGATCAGGCAGCATCTCTGGAGATATATGGATAGGACAGGTTTAAAGGGATATGGACCAAACGCAGGCAACTCTATCACACCACATACACTTGTATTATCCTACACACTAGGGACAATTTACACTTTTCTTTACTGAATCCAATCAACCTACAACCCTGTGCATCTTTGGAGTGTGGGAGGAACCCGAAGCACCTGGAGGAAACCCACGAGGTCACAGGGAGAACGTACAAACTCCATACAGACAGAACCCATACTCAGGATCGAACCTGGTTCTCTAGTGTGGATGGGACACGTTGGCCGGTGTGGGCAGGTTGGGCAGATGTGCCTGTTTCCACGCTGCATGACTCTATGACATCATCCCCCAAATCTATTCCCTGGTGTTTTTGTTCAGTCCCAAAGGGGAGAGGTGGGAATAATTGAGGAAATTGGCTTCAGGTCAATGAAGCTTTGATGAAGCTGGTCGAGAGAAGATAAGGGACAGAGGGTCAGCCAATGCAACCTTGATGGAAGCCAAAAGGAAGTTACTTTATCCAAACAATAAAGGTTACAGAATAAATCACACACGTTGCCATGGGAAGGAAGAGCTCCTCTGTTCCCTTCCCTCAGCAGTCCTCCCCATTTTGGGACGTGGAGCAGGGATTGTGCGATTGTGCTGTGAGATAGTAATCACCATTACTGGGAAAGTATGTATTCAGCTGACCCCGAGGTCTCTTTCTTCATCTCCCAATATGATGGGTATTCAAGCAGTACGCCCAACTCCAGGCATCTCGTGATGAGTGATATGAGTTGGACACAGCAGGCCACACCAATAAAGGAACCACTGCTTGTTGAACATTGAAGGCTGTGATATCGTCCGTTCCCATATGCCTGACCTCACAGTAAGTGCTATTCATGGGAAACTATGGCCAAGGGATAATACTGGAGGAATGCCCCTTAGTTAGCAGCATGACTGTAAATTGTATACAGGAATACGGGTTGCAAGATCCCCATATATCTGTATTGATGGATTTTCATTTTGTAGCTTTGCCTTCCTCATAAAAACTGAGTACATATGGTCTTATGTTAAGCATGATTATGTGCAATCATTATATTTAGGAGTGTATTTTTGGCTCCATGTAGAAAGTAGAGCAGGGGACAAAACACACAGTTCGAGGTGCTCCTGTACTAATAGGCATCAAGAACGGCACAGCGGTAGAATTGCTGCCTTACTGGGCCAGATATCCCATTTCGATCCTGACTACATGTACAAAGATTGCACATTCTCCCCGTGACCGCGTGGGTTTTCTACGGGTGTTCCTGTTACACATTTCAAAGACATGCAGGTTTGTAGGTTAATTGGCTTTGGTAAAATTGTAAACTGTCAATTTTACCAATAAAAAGGTAGTTGAGGCCAGTTCATTGGCTATATTTAAGAGGGAGTTAGATGTGGCCCTTGTGGCTAAAGGGATCAGGGGGTCTGGAGAAAAGGCAGGTACAGGATACTGAGTTGGATAATCAGCCATGATCATATTGAATGGCGGTGCAGGCTCGAAGGGCCGAATGGTCTACTCCTGCACCTATTTTCTATGTTTCTATGTTTCTATGTCCCCAGAGTGTAGGATAGTGTTAGCGTACGGGGTGATTGCTGGTCGGCGCGGATTCAGCGGGCCGAAGGGCCTGTTTCCACACTGCATCTCTAAAGTCTAAAGGCTAAAGAGGATGAATTGTTATTGAAAATTCACATTGAGATCTGCTAATAAAGAAGCCGAGGATCCAGTTGCACAGGAACAAGCAGAGACCCAGTCCCCTGAGTTTCCTCCACAGACGTGCAGGTTTGGAGTCTTTGTGTAGGATAGTGTTAATGTGCGGGGATCGCTGGTCGACTGGACTCAGTGTGACAAACGGCCTGTTTCTGTGCTGAATCTCTAAAATAACTGGACTATAAACTAAATTAACTAAACACTGGCCATTGAAGTTGCACCTGAAACATTAGAGAGATTATTTCATGAGTATTGTTCCAATAGGACATAGGGAGAGGAATTGGATAGATTTCTTTTGAACATTTTGGTTCTCTGCCAGCTTCGTGACATTCATCATCTGCAATAAATCTCGGTTGAACTTTTTAGTTTTAGTTATAGCGTGGAAACAGGACGTTCTGCCCACCGAGTCCACGCCGAACATTAGTTTCCTGTTAATAACAGTTCTGTGTTGTCCCACTTTCTCACCCATTCCTTACACTCTTGGAGCAATTTGCAGAGGGCAATTAAACCACAAACCCAAATGTCTTTGGGAGGAAGCCAGAGCACCCAGAGGAAACCCACGCAGTCATCAGGAGAATGTGCAAACTCCTCACAGACAGCACCCGAGGTCAGGATCGAACCAGGGTCTCTGGTGCTGTGTGGTAGCAACTCGACAAGCTGAGCCACCCTTTACTTGTTCAGGTAATTAATTATTTCTAGTGAATCCGGGTGAATCTTTTATCTTTTGAGGAGAGTGCTCCACAATCAGTCCTGAGTGACAAAATCAAAAGCTTCAGTGAGATGAGGAGAGAACATTAGTGCTGCTCCTCATAGTTCTTTTAGCATTAATGCACAGTGAAGATCAGGTCCATTGTGGATCTAATCCGCACCGAGACTGAGGGAGTAGCTCTTCAATCAGAATTTGACGAAGACCTTGCCAATGGCTTTCTGTCTGTAGTACTGCGGTTGGATGTGTTTCCTTTCTTGGAGATGGTCTTGATTACAGTGTCTCTGAGGTCTCCTTACATTTGCTTCTCTTCCCAGATGTGGAAAAGGAGACTGTGGATATTGTGACTGAATGCCAAGTTTTAGAACTTCAATAGGGGAACCATCAGCTCCCGAGACCTTCTTGTTTTCTACTTAGCAAATGGCCTCTTGACTTCTTGTCAAATGGGGCTTGGCAAAGCTGGACCATATGAATAGTTGAAGGATGGATTCGATGCTTCTGACAGTCCTTTCCCCAGGGTACGGGAGTCTAAACTATGTCTAGCAAAAGTTAACACCAGGGTGACCAGGGAGATAAGTTGTAAACAAGGTTAAACAAGGGCAACACAGTGGCCACAAAGTAGGGTTGAAGGGAAGGTTGTGGGACAAGAACTGGCAAGGGATAGTTAATTCAGGTGAGGATGGATGACTGAGGAATGAGTCAGTTGGGAGAGAGATGTGTAGAGATAGTAACCAAGGCTGGAGGTGAAGTGGAGAAGACAAAAAGATGCAGATGTGGAATTTGTGAAGGAAGAAAGATAGGTAATTAAATATCGAACCGGGAAATGAAATATAGAACCAGGGGAAGGATGGTTTTGTTTAGTTTAGTTTAGTTTAGAGATACAGCCCACTCACAGGCCCTTCGGCCCACTGAGTCCACGCCAACCAGCGATCCCCGCACACTAACACTACCCTGCACACTAGGGACAATTTACAATTTTACCGAAGCCAATTAACCTATAAACCTGCACGCCTTTGCAGTGTGGGTGGAAACTGGAACACCCAGAGGAAAGCCACGCAGGTCACGGGGAGAACGTACAAACTCCGTACAGAGAGGCACCCGTAGTCAGGAACAAACCAAGGTCTCTGGTGCTGTAAGGCAGCAACTCCACTGCTGCGCCAGCGTGCCAGATGGTGGGTGGAGGTGAACCAGGAGATAGGAGGGGGGGGGGGAAGAGTCACGGATGTTTTCAAAACTTTGAAATACTGCAACAACACTTTTGCGAATCATTGGACAAATACTACTCGAAACAGAGGCCACGGTGATATATTTAACGTACGCCAATGGGGTGGGGAGGGGGGCAGCATTAATAGCAGAAGAAACACACTACACTCGCCAAACTCTCCTCATGCCACCAGTCTCGGAACAGCTTCTTCCCCTCGGACGTCTGATCCTACCAATCATCCATCAGACATCTCCTGTCCCCATCTGTGGTCCCCACATTAAGTGAGGGTCCAGTCCCAGTTTTCCAATCTACCTCATTGGACTGAGGTCATTGGACAATTTCTCTGGAACTGTTATGTTACAATGCTGGGAAAATATATATCTGTTATTTTTCTTTTTGCCCTACCTGTTGTATGTATGTTTAAATTTACTCAATTCATAGTTTAGTTTAGTTTTAGCTAGGAGATACGGCGTGAATACACCTGGAGATAACACCCACATAGGGAGCATGTACAAACGTCGTACTGGCAGCACCCGCAGTCAGGATCGAACTGAGGACTCTGGCACTATAGGGAAGAACCACTTTCCCGTCCTCATTATTAACTAATATGACTGGCTAGCATGCAAACAAAAGCTTTTCACTGTATCTTGGTACACGTGACAATAATAAACCTAAACCTAGCCACCATCTCATCCTTCAGACATCTCCTGTCCCCGTCTGTGGTCCCCACATTGGCATCACCAGGTGCCACCTATACTGCCCACATTTTAGTGTTGAACTTTTGGTGATTTCACTTTAATTTTATATTTTAGAAATTTATTAAAGTCCGTTGATATTTTTCATTTTGTTTGTGAATCTATCCAAGCTGGAGCCCTGGCACTGCGCAATAGAAAGAGAAGCCTTTGTTCACCACTTGTAACAGAGGCACTGGGCAAATAGCTTTGCAAGCAGCCTGTAGGAAGAGTGTGACACTGGAGAACGTTCGGCAGACCAAATGGTTAGCATTCACCCAACCTGCTGAATATGGGATATACAATGAAATTTCAAAAGGCTTTTGTACCTTCGATCTTCATCTGTACTGCCGGTCAAAATGCGTGCGACCCCTTGGAAAACTGAACGATTTCCAGATGTCCCAAATTTGTATGATTAGATTAAGATTCCTTTGAACAAAGCATTCTAGGAGGGGAGAACCAGGTATTGACACTATTGCATGTGCACAAGCAGGCCCTTCCGCCCAACTTGCCCAAATTTGCACATCTAAAGCTGACGCATAACCCTCTAAACTGTCCTTTGCACCTGTCTAAATGGTTTTTAAATGTGATAGTTGCCTCAACTCGTCCTCTGGCAGCTTATCATATACAGATTTTGAAAGTTGCCACCACTCCCTAAGCCTACACCAGACCCTGTCCTCTAGTTCGCAATGAGCGCGTGTATACAGTGGGCACCTAGAATGCGAGGAACCTTCAGAGACCCTGGTCGAGCCCATGAAATATGAACGGGTACATTGCAGGGGGCCATTCGGCACATTGCTTTCAAGAGAGAGCTAGAGAGGGCTCTTAAAAATAGCTGAGTCAGGGGATCTGGGGAGGCCATGTGGATTTGATCAGCCGTGCGTAGAATGGCTGGTGCTACTCCCAAAAAGACATGCTTGCACCTGTATTGTCTATTTCAACAAAACTTGGGCCTTCTCTGTAAAAACTTGCTCCCAATGTGAAGAGAATTTAGGATGAAAAAGTGGGATGCAGACTGTGTGCAGGCAAGTGGGATTACGTTTGTGACTGGTATGAGGGTCCTGTTCCTGTTTTATGTTCACAAGACTCTAAAGTGGGCCGAAGTTGGCCTGCTACCTGGAGACACAAACACAAGCAATTTTCTTACATTACATGGCACTCGGCCCATTGGAGAGGCAATTCAGTTTTCCATGAGATTTCTCTGTTCTTCATCGCATACTTAGCAATTCCTACCACCCACCTATGGCAAAGACAAGTTACTGCAGCCAATTTACCTCCCATCCCTCCAGATTCCAGCACTTGCCGTCCCTACCAACCAACGTCCATGCTTGGGATGTGAGAGGAAACTGGAGCACCCAGAAGGAAGCGCATGTGGTCATAGAGAGGACAGGCACACACCACACAGACAGCACCCTCGGGCAGGGTTACTGGCGTTGAAGCTGTGCAGCATCAACACTACCTGCTGCCCTTTTGTACAGCCTTTAAGGAATGAGTCTTGGGTAGTGGAGGGGATGACTTTGGAGGGGGGGTCACAATTCAGTCATTTTCATGGTGTTGGGAAAGTACTTGGAGGTAGGAACTGCATATGCTGCTCTGAAGAAGCGTCTCGACCTGAAACGTCACCTATTCCGTTTCTCCATCAATGCTGCCTGACCCGCTGAGATACTCCAGCATTTTGTGTCTATCTTGGGGAACAACAATAACTAGGAGTAATCAAACCAGGACCAATTTTACTTGCCCTGCTATGGTTTAGAAAATGAGGACTGCTAGTGGCTCCTTGAAGGTTAATTACAGTCAGGGCAGTGTTGGGTGTTGAAGGCAGTGGTGGTGTAGATCCCCGTTCATGCTGAGAAACATACAGGGCAGGATAAAACAGGATGAAGCTTACGACAGCTACCAAACACTCAATAATGCTGAAAGCCTTCTGTGCATTAAATCTCTATGATTTAATGAATAGCATCAATTGTTAACTGCAGTTTTATAATACTCACTCTTTTATTTCTCCTTTCTCTTCCTGCTGTTTCATGGCAGCGTGAACAAATGGCTTAAGAACTGCAGTCAATTCTTATCACTTGGGCGGAGAAAATATTTCACTGCTGAGATCAGGGGTAAAGTGACCCCTTGGGTGTGGTGATAAAATTGTGTTTTTGCCTCTGAGTCCCAATGTTCCAGGTTCAGTTTTCCTAAGTTCATAAGTTCTAGGAACAGAATCAGGCCATGAGGCCCACCAAATCTACTCCGCCATTCCATCATGGCTGATCTATCTTTCTCATTCAACCCCATTTTCGTGCTTTTTCATCCCATAACCCCTGACACCCGTACTAGTCAAGAATCTGTCAATCTCCAAAAATATCCATTGACTGGGTCTCCACACCCATCTGTGGCAAAGAATTCAACAGATTCACCACCCTCTGACTAAAAAAAAATCGTCCTTTCATCTCCTTTCCAAAGGTAAGTCCTTTTATTCTGATCTGGTCCAAGGCTCTCCCACTATTGGAAACATCCTCTCCACATTCACTCTGTCCAGGCCTTTCATTCCAAAGACGTACGTAAAACGTAGATGATACCCCAGTGTCCAGTAAGAGGCATCTTTTGGAAGATATGTCCAACTTATTGCCCTTCCTCCTGTTCAATGGATCCGCAAGAGATAGCAACAGACATTTGTAGAGCAGTGGGAGTTTCCTCCACTGTCCTGGCTAATAGATATCCCTCAGAACATCACTTAAAAAGCAGATTATTGCAGTGGATACAAAAGACACAAAGTGCTGGAGTAACTCAGCAGGTCAGGCAGCAACTCTGCGAGTATGTGGATAGATGATGTTTCAGGTTGGGACCCTTCTTCAGACAGTATTTGTGGAAGGCTACACAATGGCAGCTGAGGACAAAGAGTTCAGCACCATTCAGTCACAGGACAATGAGGCAGCCATTTGGGGCGGGGATGAGAAGGAGAAGATTTTGAGCCCAGGAAGCGGTTTGAGGTGTAGTCTCAGCTATAACATACAAAATGTGTGATTTTACTTTGGAGTCACGTGAGTGACTATGTGAAGAACCCGTCCAGCACGCATGCGCGACATTGCGTTCACGCAGTGTGACAGCGACGCAGCGGGAGTCAGGCGCTCCCGCTGCAGTTTAAAAAGACGGACCGTCAGGTAAGTTTATTCTGAGGTTGTTTTTTCCGGAAAAGAAGGGTTTTGTTTTGTTACAACAGGGAGAACATGAACAAAACAAAACTCTCCAAGAAATTTGCCCCCCCTTCGACTCCAACGGAGGAGCGTTCCATCAGTGGGGGGCAGGAGGCAGTAGGACCGCTAACCCAGCGATCCGCCATCCCCGACACCGAGCCGAGCCCAGTCCCGCTAGCGCAGCCTGAGCAGCGGGCTGGATGTAAAGCAGCACGGAAGACTAACCAGCCGGTGGTTTCCGATTCTTTGGACGGGGACGGGGACGTCTCACCGCCCGCTCGGGGCAGAGACAGCGGCCTGAGCCGCATGGAGCGGCTCGTGGAGCGTATGCTCCAGCGAGACTTGCTTCGAGAGGGGCAGTCTCGCAAAGGGAGTTCAGGCACTCCCACCACAGTGCCTCACGCACTGGCCATCGCTTCCCCCTCATCCGAGGGCAGCTTTGGCGACCAGGGCTGGGCTGGTCAAGAAGAGGGGTCACTGGCCGAAGATGTCGGGAGTACGCTTGGGGTACAGGAACAGGAAGAGCTGCTGGGTGTGGTAGACCGCTACGTGGCAGCTCCACATGCAGGACGGCCATTAGAGCCAAAACTGGCGGCCAGCATTAACTATCCTTCAAGCCCCTACAGGAGCAGGTAGTTAATGAGGCCCTAGAGCTATATTCGGCCCCTGAGAATTGCGCCTCGCTCAACGTGCCGGCTGTCAAATATCCGCAATCAAGAGCTCAAACTACAGCGGATCCTCACCCTGGAACAATTAACTCTCAAGCCGATCATGCTGATGGCTCTTGTGTCAGCACAGAGGGTCCAGTCACTTCACCTTTTACGACTGGACAACATGATCATAACTCCAGACCATGTCTCATTTACTATCCAGGGGCTGGTCAAACAGAGCAGGCCAGGAACATCTAATCCAGTCATGGAATTCCGGGCCTACCCACCAGAACCACGGTTATGTGCCATGAGCCATCTACTGTACTATATAGACACAACTAAAATCCATTGAGGGAGTGAAAAAGCCTTATGGGTCAGCCACAAGAAACCTTATGGTCGGGTGACGAGCCAAACCATTTCTAGATGGCTCAAGCAGGTGCTGAAAGCTGCTGGTATAAATACTAACATGTACAAATCTCACTCCACCAGGGCAGCATCCACGTCGGCGGCTAAGGGAATGGACGTACCAATAGACCACATCCTGGCTACAGCGGGGTGGTCTGGGGAAAGAACGTTCAGAACTTTTTATAATAAGCCGTTGGCAAAACCTGCTTTATTTGCAGAGAAAATATTACAATCTGCAAATATATAA